>NC_038241.2:13432870-13598595 GCF_000004515.6 Glycine max | reverse complement strand
GGGGGGGGGGGTACGTTTCATTGGATGATATGTTTTTGTTGGCCATTCTTGATGATGTATTTTGGCCATGCTTGATGTATATACATATATTGCCTAATTGTTGCTTTATTTTTCAAATGCTTTCAAATGCTACTGCTCACGTTCAAAAAACAAAAAACAAAAAAAAAACAAAAACAAAAAAAAGAATGAAGTTGAATAAATGAGGTCTTGGTTTGAAGACTTGGATTGGTTTGAGGACTTGGTTGATTTTGTTTTGGGTCTTTTTAAGCTTAATTTTTAATTTTGGTTTTGGGGTTTACTACTCCTTCTTAGTTCCCACTTATTCCCCATTGCTCCTCTATTCCTTTGGGTTTTAGCTACTTATCCCATACTTTCCTCTACCTTACCCTTGGCCCCATTACAACCTTAAAAGACCTTTTGATCCTCATGTGCATGTGTTTGTGGTGTGGTTGTCAATTTTAAAGTCTTGCCAAGTCTATGTGGTGTTTGCTTTCATGGGTGCTGTGAGAGTAAACAGTAGCCTAGACACTTGAGAGATAAAGTGCATATCTTATGAGGCTTTATCACTTTCCATTCTTGAGTCGATTGACTATCTTGGCATGTTTGAGATGCTTTGATGATTCTCATGACTGTCTTGATTCTTTAACTCTCTACATGTTGGATGTTGCCCATTCTTTTCATTCCTTGAGATTCATTAAGATATATGAAAATGTTTTTGTGTTTGTTTGTTTCTCTTTAATGTCTTTGGATTTGTTCCTTGCTTTGCTTTTTGATTTTGCATAGGAGTGTAAAAGGCTAAGTGTGGGAGATTTGATGTGTAATTATATTCTCCTATTTCTTAACCCTTTTTGTCACCATTTTAATTACTAATTAGCCTTAATTGTCAAATTAATTATGCAGTTTTATCATTTGGGCCAACTTGACTAATTTTGTGTTTTTAATTTAATTTCAAGAGAATTATAAGCAATTGGGCTTGAATCTGGAATTGGGCTTGGATTTGAAGAGAGCAGACAATTTTATTTTATCAAATCTTATCTTATCCAAATTTTATTTCATCTAGATTTTATTCCGTCCAGATTTTATTTCATCCAATCTTATCTTATCTTGTCCAGATTTTATTTTATTTCGTTTATGGGCTTGGACTTAAAATAGATTTGTAAGCTTTGGGGCTGAGGACCTATATAATAGCACCAGGGTTTTAGTTTGGGAGTTTTTCGAATAGGAGAATAATTCTAGGGTTTTAGAATTCCAGTTTTTATTACTATTCATGTGCACTGTTCATGTAGAATAAAATTCGTTTTCCGCAATTTCATTTCTGCTTCAATCTACAATTTCGTTTTCTGCTGATTAATGGAAGGTTAAGTCTCCAGCATTGTTTTCTCTTAAGGATCAAGCACAGTTCTCTTTGAGGTTTCGTTATTACTATTGAATTTTGATCAGTTTTTCCTCTTCACCAATTACTCTGTATTTGTTGCTATTAATCCATGCATGCTTAGTGCTTGATTAATTGTCTCTGCGCTTAATTTATGTTCATGCTTAATGATCAGTTTCGTTCATGATTAATTGGTGTATGTGTTGCTTAATCACATAATGACAGGCTTATGTTAATTTTCGCTTAGTAATTTAATTTAGGGTTGGATTAAGTGGTTGAACTGATTAAGGATAAATTCTTGTAACCTAGGATAAGAGACTTGCTTGTGAATCAAGGGGAAATAACATGTTTTAATTCTGTTATTTTCTAATTCAAAATTGTTTGCTATTTAATTTACAAAAACAAACACCCCCCCCCCCCCAATTCGTTAATTTTTTATTACTATATGTTATGAACGTTTGGTTGACCATTGCTCGTTGGGAGACGACCTAGGATCACTTCCTAGATACTGCATTTTTAATGTTTATTTAATTCGGGTACGGCCTTGATCATCGACGTCACGGAGCCACCGGAGCACCCCCGACACCAATTCCACCATGATTGTCATCATCCACACTATTCTTATCCAACGAACAACGTCTACAGTACTCATCTCTCTTTTCCTCTAGGCAAATTCTTGATCCCAAGTACCTAGACTTAAATTTTTTTATGGTGAAACATTTTGATTGTTATCAATTGTTTCAAAACACTAGGTTGATTCCCTTTATGTCTTTGAAACTACCTTACTATCCTGAACTTGTACGAGTCTTTTACTCAAATTTGAAAATTCTGGATGGAACTTTGATTTCTGAGGTGCACGGTATCCCTATGATTATTGATGAATCTGTCTTCTTTTTATTAACCCAGTTACCTAGTCAAGGTGCACCTTTTGAGGGAACCATTGTTGACTAATGGAAGTTTGATTAGTCAAGCTTTGATGCCTGTCGTATGGTCAGCAATGCTCAGGCAGATATGACCGGCAGACTGCTTGTCGGGTCATTGACATTTGATTATCACATCTTGCACTATATCATTGTAAGAATTTTGATGCCTCGTTCTTCTAATCTAGCTCAAGCCTCTGAGGAGGATTTGATTCTGATGTGGGATTTCTTGACCGATCGTCAAATCGACTGGGCCCATTTGATTTGTTACCGCATGCATAAGGCATTGCGGTCTAGTGCACCTTTACCCTATCCTCAGTTAATCACTTTATTTCTGCGTCATTTCAATGTACCTCTTGCTTCTTAGCCTTTCATTCAAGTTAAATGATCCTTCTCTATTGGTGTTGGAGCGGTCACCTCTTTTGGCTACCGCAAGGAGTTGGATGGCTCTTGGGTGAAGAAAGATGCATCGCCACAGGCTGCAGATGAGCATACAGCTTCTCCTCCATGACATGATTCTTTTGTGCTTCTGAATGATCTTCTCACGGAGTTACGAGGATTCCAAGCACATGTTGATGACCGCTTGGATTGTATCAACACACGCTTTGACGCGATGGACCTCCACATCGACCAGCTTGCAGATGACATGAACTTCATTTGCTATTGTTTTGATCCGCCTGGAGACCCTTAGTTTTATTTTCTTAGTTATAATTTCTACGCTGTGTATTTTGGCTATGTTTAAGACCTCTGACTTGGTATATTTATGGTTTTGGATTGATTTTCTTTGTTTGGATATTTTTCTTTGATTAAATACACTATAATTGAATTATGTATGAATGTTGATTGCTCTGGTATTATGATTGGTTTTGTGTTCTCTTCCTGGATAAATTATATTTGTTTTTTTGGGCACTTTGGCTTTTTGATGTTTCCAAAGGGGGAGAGAAACGAGGTTTAGAGAAATCAAGAAAGATAAAGTTTTAGATTTCAAAAAAATTAGGCATAATCTCCAAGACAAAGGGGAAGCTTGGAATGAATGAACGAACAATAGAAATTGTATATGCTTTCTTGATTCCAAGTTTTGTCATCATCAAAAAGGGGGAGATTGTAGAAGCAAAGCTTCAAGAAGATTTTGATGATGCCAATAGTAAAGCATATCCAAGACAATTCAAAAAGATTTTGATGATTCCAATAGTCAGGCATATCCCAGACAATTCAAGAAGATTTTGATGATTCCAATAGTCAAGCATATCCAAGACAACTCAAGAAGATTTTGATTTCAAGAAAGATTTTTCTTCATGGATAATTCAAGTAAGCATCAAGCAATCCAAGATATTCAAGTTAGATTGACTAGATAGATTCTTAAGTTAGATCTATAAGTTAGATTTGAAAGCACAAAGATTTGGCCAAGTTATTCTTCTTTCAAAAAAAAGGATTTTAAAGTTTTCTCTTTGGTAATCGATTACCAAAGACTGTAATCGATTACCAGAAGCATAAAAGCTTTCTGAAAATCATTTCAAACATTTTTCAACGGTTTTCAAAATGTGTAATCGATTACCAACATATTGTAATCGATTACCAATGACTTTGAACGTTGGAAATTCAAATTTTAAATTAAGAGTCATAATTGTTCAAGAAAAATAACTGTGTAATCGATTACACAAAGATTGTAATCGATTACCAGTGAGTAGTTTCAAAAAATAATCCCAACAGTCACAACTTTTCATTTGAATTTTGAATGGCCATCAAAGGCCTATAAATTAGTGACTTGGGAAGGAAATTGGTAGAGAGTTTTGCTTGATCAAAATGTTTTATCCTCTCAAAAGATTATGAGAGTTTTGCTTGTCCAAAAATGTCCTATCCTCTCAAAAGATGATGAGAGTTTTCATTGCCCAAAAAGTTATATCCTCTCAAGAGATTAAGAGAGTTTTTGATTGCCCAAAAAGTTTTATCCTCTCAAATGATTAAGAGAGTTTTTCACTGAGTTCAAAGTTCTCATCCTCTCAAATACAAATTATCTTATCTTCACAATTCCTTGGCCAAACACTTGTGACATTCAATAAGGAATTGAGCACTTCATTGTAACATTTGTCTCTTTCAAGAAAGATCATTTCTTCTTCCTCTCTTTCTGATCAAAGGGCTAAGAGACTGAGAGTCTCTTGTTGTAAAGCATTTGAACACAAAGGAAGGGATGTCCTTGTGTGTTTCAGAAGGTGTAAAGGATTACGAGATAGTGGAACTCCCAAGCGGCTTTCTTGGGGACCGGACGTAGGCAACGGACTTTGCCGAACCTGTATAAAAACTGTGTTTACACTTTATCTTCCCTTAAACTCTTTTATTTATTGTTGCTTAACAGTTACATTCAGATTGTTTAATTTGAATCATCATTTAGAAATTCATCTTTAAGGGAACTTGGAACTTGCATTAGAATCAAAGTAGAATTTTTAATTGGGGAAACAGTTTGTAATATCTTAATTCAACCCCCCTTCTTAAGATATCTGAGGCCACATGTCTAACAAGTGGTATCAGAGCTTCATTCTTGTATAAAGTTTAGAAGCTTCAAGAATAATGGCCTTAGCAAACTAATTATTCCCAAAAGGAAATTCAATAAATAGGCCTCATATTTTTAATGGAGAGGGTTACCACTACTGGAAAACCCGAATGCAAATCTTCATTGAGGCAATAGACTTGAACTTTTGGTACTAGTACCTATTGTCATACCCTAATTTCATTCGGGGACCATTGTTTATCGGCATGCGACCTTCGTTTGACCACCTCAAGAAGTCTCTGGGCAGAAACCACCTCCATTTTGTTAAAAAATGGCATCCGGGGCTTCTGTAATGCTTCCGTAAAATTTCTGAAAACCTTGGGTTAGCATATTTCACTTAATATTGGTGAAAATGAAGAGAAAAAAGAGGAAAATCAAGTCTGAAACACTCCCGTAAGGCTTCTGTTACTTTTCCGTAAAGTACCAAAAGGGTGGGGTGAACTTAGTAATTGGGGTGCGCTCATAAATCTTCCTCAAGAAGCCTCTGGGTGGCAAGCACCTCCCTTTTTCCCTATAAATAGGGGAGGGGGGCTATTTCAAAAATGTTCATGACCCCTAGACTATGCATTTAAGCTGTTTTGGATGAAAAAATGTGTTTCAGTGAAGAAAATCCAAGCCGAGGTGCTGCCGTAACGCTTCCAAGACATTTCCGTGAGCAAATCCATGAAGATTTTCCGTCGTTCTTCACCGTTATTCGTTCGTTCTGTGGTCTTCAATCGGTAAGTGTTCGAATCCGAGACTTTCAATTCATTTCGTATTTTGTTTGCTTTCATCTTCATCTCGTTCACTTTCGATTTTCTTTTCTTCCGCTTTTAACGAGCTTTTTTACCGTTTATTTAAGCCGTTATCTTGCCTAATAAATGATAAAATGAATTTCAACCGATCATTTGTGTTGTAATTCATTTAATCACTGTTAAAATAAAATCCAACGGATCGTTCACGCTGTAACCTCGGTTAAATAAAAAAAAGGCAAAATAATAATAAAATAATCAAAATATCTATGAAAAAATAATAATAAAATAATCAAAATATCTTTGAATAAAATAATCAAAAAAATCAATTGGACGTTTTTCTTTGGAAGTTTCCTTGAATAAATTGACTAATAACCAAAGTGAAACTAAGGCTAAAATCAACTCACAAATCAAGCTTTGTCCGCAAAAGTCACTTAAAACCATTTTAAGGTCCAACGTCTTAAACGGTGCTCTTTGCTTTTATCGGTTAACATGGACTTGTTCAAAAGCATAAAATCAACCTATAACTTTACCACTTTTGCAAGAACTACGTAGGTCTGATTTCCTCATCGCAATTGAGGATACGTACGAGCAAAAGCCTCGCTTTTGTCGACCACCCCAAGAGATCGTTAACGGTCCAACGCCTTAACGTTTCTCTCCTTTCAAAAACCAAGAGATCGTTAATGGTCCAACGCCTTAACGTTTCTCGCCTTTCAAAAACCAAGAGATTGTTAATGGTCCATCGCCTTAATGTTTGTCTTCTTTCAAAAAAATCTTACGGAAAAAAGATCAAAACAACTTAACCAACGTTTAGTTCTGAAAGAACTATGTATGTCTGATTTCCTCATCGCAATTGAGGATACGTGGGAGCGAGGGAAACACCCTTGTCGACCACAAAAAGATAAAAAGCATAAAAATACAAAAAAAGAAGGGAAAATACATAATTTTGAAGTCATGTCTTGCACACTCGATTAAAGGTTGTCGTCCCTTGTGATGCACGCATGGGGTGCTAATACCTTCCCCGTGCGTAAAAACAACTCCTAAAACTTTCACGATTAAAAGTTCGTAGACCACACACTTTTCAGTTTTTCCGACATTTTCCCCAAATAAACGTTGGTGGCGACTCCGCGCGCCTTCCTCCCTTGGAAGACACACCCGTGAGCCCCACGTCGCCCTCCCGCCAAAGGGTAGGTTGCGATAGTTGGTGACTCCACTGGGACTGTTATTGAGAAAGATAGGCCAATCAATCAGTGTGCAACATCTCATCATGACTTCTTCTTTATTTATGTTCTCCCTTCCCTTTTATCTTTGGTTTTTGTCCATATTTGTACATAACCTTTGCTATGTTGTTGTGTTTGGTGTGTTTGTTTATCAATTACATTCATAGTTAGAAATACCCTTTGGTGTGTTTGGGTTGCTTCCTCTAGAAGCAATCCTGCTTCGAAAATACTCTGGAAGGCCTAAATTCAAAATTTCAAAAATTGTTATTTGCACCCCCCATTTTGAAAAGTTCACCCCCCTTCTTGCATAATTTACAAAAAAGTTACGGAAGCCTATAGGACTTAACTTTCTTCTTTTTTCTCTTCCCTCTCACCCATATTAAGTGAAATATGCTTATTTAGGGTTATGAGAATTTTACGGAAGCATTACGGGAGTCCTTGAAGCCCCGGAAGCCATTTTTTAACAAAACGGGGGAGGTGGTTGCCGCCCAGCTCGCCTGGCAACCACCTCCCCCAGGCGAGATAGGTTGCTTCCACCTTAAGCAAGGAAATGCCCAGAATCCTCTAGAAGGGCCAGATTTGATAATTTCTATTTGCACCCCCCATTTTACTAAATACACCCTCTTTGCCCTTTTATGCTGATTCTTTTTCCGTAACGTTATGGAACATCACAAATTATGTAACGATACTTGTTTTCTTTCTGTAATGTCACGAAACTTTACGGATTATGCAACCATCCCCTCTTCGGATTCTAGAATGTTACGGAACTTTACGGATTGCGCAATAATGTTTCCTTTCGACTCCCGACATGTCGCAGAACTTAACGGATTGCCTAACGATGGGTGTCAAGTTCCTCGAAATGGTCAAGTGAAGGTCGCATCCCAACAAACAGATGGTCCCCAGACGAAATTAGGGTATGACAGTTGCCCCTCTTTACTTACCTTTTATCGGAGATAGGAGGAAAGTAAAGATAAGACACTGATTTCGTCTGACTTAGCCTCTTCCGTAAACAAACAAAAGATAACATAATATACACATATACACATTTTTTGGCGAATGAATCGATTGGGAAAAGAATAAAAACTGGATTTTCCCCTCACCGGGGGCTCCGTACTTTATAACGGAGGACGCACGAACAGCGCTAGGCAATCAATTCGCGGGGCTCCGGTCTTGGTGGTGGAGGATGCATGAATAGCGCTAGGCAATCAATTCATGGGGCTCCGGACTTGATGATGGAGGATGCATGAACAACGCTAGGCAATCAATTCATGGGGCTCTGGACTTGATGATGGAGGATGCACTAACAGCGCTAGGCAATCAATTTGGGGGGCTTCGGACTTGATGGTGGAGGATGCATGAACAACGCTAGGCAATCAATTCATGGGGCTCCGGACTTGATGATGGAGGGTGCATGAGCAGGGAAAGGCAATCAATTCATGGGGCTCCAGATATGATGGTGGAGGATGCATGAACAGCGCTAGGCAATCAATTCATGGGGCTCCGGACTCGATGGTGGAGGATGCATGAATACCGCTAGGCAATCAATTCATGGGGCTCTGGACTTGATGATGGAGGATGCACGAACAGTGCTAGGCAATCAATTCATCGGGCTCCGAACTTGATGATGGAGGGTGCATGAATAGCGCTAGACAATCAATTCACGGGGCTCCGGACTTGATGGTGGAGAATGTACGAACAGCGCAAGGTAATCAATTCATGGGAATCCGGACTCAATGGTGGAGGATGCATGAACAACGCTTGGCAATCAATTCATGGGGCTCCAGACTTGATGATGGAGGATGCACGAATAGCGCTAGGCAATCAATTCGTGGGGCTCCGGACTTGATGGCGGAGGATGCATGAACAGCGCTAGGCAATCAATTCATGGGGCTCCGGACTTGATGGTGGAGGATGCATGGACAACGTTGGGCAATCAATTCATGGGGCTCTGAACAAGATCTGAATTTAGGACCGAATGGTCCACCGAGTTCTTTCACCTAAAAGGCGAACATGCTTTAGCAAGGAAAAAAATAAATCATTCACGAGAGCACCATATTTTAGAGAAACAATATGCTTGTGCCAAAATAGTTTTCCTTGTAACCGAAATGAAGGGTAGGATGTCAACGTTTAGCTTTTAAATGAACATTCATGGGAAACGTCGGGTCAAACTAAAATTGGGAATAAAATCACTCATAGTGTATAAAAACTCACACATGTAAGTGTTTTACCCTAATTCCAAACCATAGCTGCACCATGACTTTATTTTGCGCATGATTTCCTATCGAACCAAAAGATTCCACGCGCGATCACGGATAAATAGGATTTTCTCGAGGGTAGTGTTTTTGGAGAGGAAACTGGGTGTTTCGGTCTTTTCCTCTTTGTTTATGTGGGGCGGGACATCACCAGTTGGGAGCGACCTTGAATGGCCATCACAAAGGAAGAACCACTTCGAAATGGGTTTTCCTTTTGTCGGTGATCATTTACCTCGCCGAAAATTTATCTGGTCTGAAGACCTTCTGTTCTCTTTCTTGGTTTCCTTTATTGATCGGGAATTATTCTGTTTTCCTCCGATCTTTTCCTTTTTACTTTCTTCCGATCTTTGATCGGGAATCCTTCTTTTCCTTTTCTTTTCTTTCTTTTCATTTCTCCCTTTTCTTTCTTTTCATTTCTTTCTCTCTCTCTTTTTTTTCGATCATTGATTGGGAATTCGGGTTTTAGCATTCATTATTCCCTCTCCCTTGAGGAGATTCTGCTGTCCTCTTCTTCGGGGGAAAGGATGAGGATTCTCTTCATGGGCCAAGGTTCAAGGTAGCCTAAGGTTGTGTCTCAACATGTTCTTTTCATCGTGCGTGCCCGATTTTGATATTTGGGGCAAAACAAATTCATGTGTCAGGGTGTTGGTTTCGGGTTAAACTCCCATATTATTTCCACGAGGCGAGCGTAACAATGATGATTTGGAAACAACGCGCAAAATTAGTCATGCATACAGCTAGGTGGGTACTCAAGCATCGAGCTTATGGCATTATGATACTAAGGCTTGGGATTTACGCAAGTAGACCCAACATTTCCAAATTATGTTCTTTCATTGGTTCAACGAATCCATCCATTCTTATCTCGGTTACTTTGGAAAATAAACTTTTAGCGTCAATTTTTTGTTTCCAAAAGATATGTTTGCTCTCTATGAATGATTTGTGCTTCCTATGACCATAACATGCCGACTTTCGAGGTCTTTCTTTCTCTTTTCTTTTTGTTTCATTTTTTCTGATGCATGTTTGCAAAAAACTATACATCCATCGCTATCTATGAGAAAAGCTTTTTTCCTCTGTACACCTACGTTCCTATACACGAAAAAAAACTTTTTTCTCTATATACACACGTGTTGAAAAATTCTTTCTCTCTATACCGACATGGTCTATATAAAATCTCTATTCCTTTTCAAAGATTTATTTTCCCCTTTTCAATATACACTCATTGCTCATATACAAGAATTTCTTTTCACATTGTTTATATACAAAAATTTCTTTTCTTTTCTTTTTATACAGATATGACATTTTGTTCACAACGCCTCTTCTTTCTCTATTCTTGGCATTATTATGATGTTAGTTCATTTTATTTTAGGATGGCGTTCCTAAACAAAAACTCTATACGGTTCCGAAATTTCAACAAATATTATCGACAATAATGAAATAAGAACTAATGCAACAATCAAAACAAAATGTATGCACAAAACAAATGACAATCGAAAAAAAAGCAACAAAAACAAAAGTTAGTCCCTCAAGTCATAGAAACAAGATAACATACAAATGATAAATGATGAAACATAAAAATGAAAAGAATATGAATCTGGGGATCAAAGGTCATGTGGCTCCGCATGCCACCGGACTCTTGGGTCATGGTAACAAAAGGTGGGGTGGTCGACAAAAGCAGGGTTTTTGCTCCTACGTATCCTCAATTTGTGATGAGGAACTTAGACCTACGTAGTTCTTGTTAACTGTGAGACTAAAATAGTCTCGGTGTTTTTTTTTTTTACTAAAATGCGAACATGCGTCTGTTGCCCACTGCCGGCCATCCCCAGGCTGCTGTGGTGTTTCGCCCTGCGCTTGCCTGGGGGCGCAGTACTTCTTGATGAAAGCTCGATTAGTTGGGGTCCTGATGACCTTGCTGGGGGCAAGAGGCACTCCGTAGAACTGACAGAGGCCCGTAATCAGAGCTGACAACTCCAAGACCCTCTAGAGGCGAGGGCGTGCAGCCCTCTGAAGGTGAGGACGTGTAGTCCACTGAAGGCGAGGACGTGCAGTCGTCTGACGGCGAGGACGTGTAGTCCTCTGAAGGTGAGGACGTGCAGTCCTCTGAAGGTGAGGACGTGTAATCCTCTAAAGGTAAGGATGTGTAGTCCTCTGAAGGTGAGGATGTGCAGTCCTCTGAAGGCTAGGGTGTGCAGCCCTCTGATGGCGAGGATGTGTAGTCCTCTGATGGGGAGGGCGTGCAGCCCTCTGAAGGTGAGGACGTGTAGTCCCCTGAAGGTGAGGGCGTGTAGCCCTCTGAAGGCAAGGACGTGTAGTCCTCTGAAGGCGAGGGCGTGTAGCCCTCTGAAGGCGAGGACGTGTAGTCCTCTGAAGGAGAAGACGTGTAGTCCTCTGAAAGCGAGGAGGACGTGTAGTCCTCTGTACGCGAGGGCTTGTAGCCCTCTAATGGCGAGGACGTGTAGTCCTCTGATGGCGAGGACATGTAGTCTTCTAAAGGCGAGAACGTGTTGTCCTCTGATGGCGAGGACGTGTAGTCCTCTGAAGGCGAGGACGTGTAGTCTTCTGAAGGTGAGGGCGTGTAGACCTCTGAAGTTGAGGGTGTGGAGCCCTCTGAAGGTAAGGACGTGTAGTCCTCGGAATGTGAGGGTACTAGTACCCAAGGGTCCACCCTTTTGAGAAAGCAAGAGATTGACTCATTGAGTGGGTCGGTCATCCCAAATTCCAAAAGATGGGACATTAGGTGTAGGAAATCTACACAGTTAACATGATTTTTAGGGATGCAGATGTATGCAACCTTTCAAATTTGGTAAATGTGGACTTCATATGAAGCAATGCAATGCAACGGAAAGTTGTACAATGTTCATGGCATTCTTTCCCTATTTTGTAATTTTGATTTTGATTTAACTTTTTTGGAAAACACAGATTGAGTGTCCTTTTGAAAGAGGTGATAATTCATGCATCCTTATCCTATCTTTTGCAAATCTCTCCGGGAACTCCCTCAGAGTGTATGTTCTGTTTGATTTAGTCACTTGACCATTTTGGAGTGACGACAATGGAGCTTTTTGATGTTTAATCAATCCGTTGAAATGTCAGGGTTTGTCCCCCCTTTTTTTTGTTTAAAAACATCGACGGGTGAGAACTTTTGATCTGCCCCTAGGTTCGCTTAAGACTCATGCACGATGCCCCTCATTGCCCCAGTGTAGGGCTTTGAGGTACCAATTGTTATCTTTCGTCATGACCTTGTAGCAAGGGAGAATGAAAGAAGCGGTTAATTCTTGCAAAAAGAATTTTCCAAGGACGAGAAATAGTTGAAGGATTTTTTTCAGTTGATGGATTAAGTCAAATGACTCCTATTCTTGATAACTCACTTCTCTCTAAAAAAGACAAACTTTCCATAATGATAAAATGAGGTCACATGAACATCTATATTTTTACTTGAAAACACAGTCAATCAAATGCTTTTTTTTATTTTGAAACTTATTTTTGCTTTACTTGTCGTTTTACGGCACCCTCACCAAATGTGTAGCACGAGTAATTTCTGATTGAACGGTCTTGGAAGTCCAAACTCAGGAGCGTAGGTCGCTTGAGCAAACAGACCAATGGCTTGCACCCACATTTCGGTGAAAGTTGAATAAGCAAAGATGTGTTTGTGAGAGGATGAGGGAAAAAGATATCAAATTTATCCATTTTATTTAGCATTGTAACTGTGGTTTACAATAATGGTATAAACTTGAAAATCCTGATGAGTCATTAGAGACATCTAACAGCATCTTTCAAAATTGCCCCATGTGTGGCATCTCTTGTCAATGTCAGGATTTACACGCGATTCTCCTCAAATTTCAGCCAGCCCGCATCAATTAGACCTTACACCTTACGCTTCAGGGCCCTACAATGCTCAATGGAACGCCCCGGGGCTTTTCCATGACAAGCACACGTTGCGTTCGAGTCGTATTCTCGGAGAAATGGAGGTTGATGAACCTTGGCTGGGGTTATGGCTACCATTGAATTATCAAGTAGATATGGGAGCAAGTCAGCATAGGACACCGGAATTAGGGTGAATTCTACAGGCTTTTTCGCTGCAAAATTCATTTCTTGGTTGGTGTTTTGGTTTGTGCTAAAGGTGGTGTTCGTCATTGGAAGTGCGGTAGACAGGCTTTGTGGTTGATTTAGGGATGGCCTTTGTGGATAACTGGGTGGTGGGTAAGGAGAAGGTTTGTTATTGGCTGAGTAATGACATTGTTAGGTTGGTGGGAAACTTGGCAGTATAGGAATGGCAGTCATAACATGGGTTTCTCCCTCATTCTCACCCTCTTCATTTGCCCTATTTTTTTTGCATTTATCAAAGCATGATGATCAGATTTGTCTCTTTTTAGACCCACTTCGATCATTTTGCCAGCGAAGACCAAATCCGCAAAGCTTGAAGGTGTGTAACCTACCATTTTCCATAATAGAACACTAGTAATATGTCTACTATCATTGTTATTATTTCATTCTTCGTCATTGAGGGAAACACTTGGGCTGCCAGATCCCTCCACCTTTGGGCATATTCTTTGAAAGATCTGTGCCCCCTTTTTGCACATGTTCTGTAGTTGCATCCTATCTGAAGCCATTATACTGACACTACCTAACGAAGGCAACCATTTGGTCCTTCCAAGAATGCACTCGGGAAGGTTCCAAGTTAGTGTACCAGGTAACAGCTACCCCAGTAAGACTTTCTTGGAAGGAATGTATCAGTAATTTCTCATCTTTTGCGTATGCCCCCATCTTCCGACAATACATCTTTAGATTGTTTTGATTGCTCTTGATCTTATGATTGTGCTACATTGAGGACAATGTGTTGTTTAAGTGTGGGGGGAAGACTGTTCTTTGTTTTTTTGTTCTTTATTTGGGGGTTTTCTGGTTTAATTTTGTTAGGTTTTCTATGTTAATTTTGTTATTTTGGTTTTATGTTTTGTGTACAACATTGCATGTTTCTCTTTGAATTTTGGGTTATGTACTGGTAATGGGTAATTGTTTTTGAAATAGGAGTTTCTTGGCATTTTGTGATCCTTGTTTTTCTCTACATGTCAAGTTAGTTTTGAAATTTCGAATTGAAAGTGATAGATTTACCCTTGGTGAGAATTTGAGCCATCATCATCTATTTTATTCGGTATGTTTTGCCCCATTGATTGCTTGCACAATAGCCTTGGCTTGACTCTTGTTGATACTTCTTGCTTCACATGCATGTTGGGAGATGATTTAGGCATTTTGTTCTTATAAGCCTATAGCCAAATGAACCTACCTTGAATTAATTCCTTTGATATCCCCTTTGAGCCTATGTTCCCCTTTCTTTGTTTTGAAGCTCATTACAAGCCTTAAGTGAAAAACCATGATCTCACCCTACCCTTAAGGAATTTTGGAGCTTTGGAATTGTTTTGGGAATAATGGGGGGGGGGGGGGGGGGTACGTTTCATTGGATGATATGTTTTTCTTGGCCATGCTTGATGATGTATTTTGGCCATGCTTGATGTATATACATATATTGCCTAATTGTTGCTCTATTTTTCAAATGCTTTCAAATGCTACTGCTCACGTTCAAAAAACAAAAAACAAAAAAAAAAAAACAAAAACAAAAAAAGAATGAATGTTGAATAAATGAGGTCTTGGTTTGAAGACTTGGATTGGTTTGAGGACTTGGTTGATTTTGTTTTGGGTTTGTCATACCCTAATTTCGTCCGGGGACCTTTGCTTGATGACATGCGACTTTTCTTTGGTCCTTGTGAGGTGCTTGGCACCCATCATTAGGCAATTTGTGAAATTCCAGGACATGCCGGAAAACCAAAAAATATTGATGCACAATCCGTAAGTTTCCGTGACATACCGGAAATCAAATGGAAGCATCGTTGCATAATTAAGTGAGGTTCCGTAACATTCCGCAAGTCTAAAAGGGGATGATTATGTAATCCGCAAGGTTCCGTAACATTACGGAAAGAAAACAAGTATCGTTACGAAATTCGTAAGTTTTCGTAACTTTACGAAAAAAGAATCACCAAAAAAGGCAGAGGGGGTGTACTTAGTAAAAATGGGGGTGCAAATAGCACCCAGGCCCACTTGGGCCCTCCAGAAGATTCCTCCAGAAGGCTGTTGCTTCTGGAGGAAGCAACCTGGCTCGCCTGGGCGAGCTGAGCTCGCCTGGGCGAGCTGAGCTCGCCTGGGCGAGCTGGGCGGCAAGCATCTCCCCTATTTTGCTGTAAATAGGGGAGGAAGTGAAGAAGAAATTGGTTCAACCCCTTAGGCACTTCTCTCTCTTTCGAATTTGCTTGGAAAAATTGTTTCCGTGAAGAAAATCTAAGCCGAGGCGCTTCCGAAACGTTTCCGTAACGTTTTCCGTGAAGAATTTCGCAAAGGTTTCAACCGTTCTTCGACATTCTTCATTCGTTCTTCATCGTTCTTCGATCTTCAACGGGTAAGTACCTCGAACCAAGCTTTTCGATTCATTCTATGTACCCATGGTGGTCCACATTGTGTTTTGTGTATTTCTATTCCCGTTTCATTTACTTTTTATACCCCCTCTTGACGTGCTTAAGCCATTTTACTTAAGTCATTTCTCGCTTAACCTAAAAATAAAATAAATTTCCACCGATCGTTTGAATTGTATTATCCGTAAACTTCGGTAAAAATGAATTCCGACCGTTCGGTCGTGCCGTAACCACGTTGGAAATCAAAAAAGAGGTAGAAAATGATATAATAATCAAAAAAACATCTTTTAGTAAAATAAAGCGGAAAATCAATCGGACGTTTTCTCTTTGGGATTTCTCATTCTTAATCGAATTGATTAATAACTAAAGTGAAACTAAGGCTAAAATCAACTCGCCTAGTCAAGCTCGTCCACAAAAATAGGTTTTTGAAGTTTGTCATTTCAATATCTCACTAAGTAAAATGGATCATTTTCAAGGTCCAACGCCTTAAAATGATCACCTCTTAAGTAAACAAGAATCACTTGATAAAAAAAGAACTACGTAGGTCTTATTTTCTCATCCCAAATTGAGGAATACGTAGGAGCAAGGGAAACACCCTTGTCGACCACAAAAAAGAAAAAAATATAAAAAGGTTATAAAGGATATAAAGACATAAAAAGGGAACATAAAAATCAAAGTCACGTTTGCACATTCGATTAAAGGCTGTCGTCCCTTGGGACGGGCGTGTGGGGTGCTAATACCTTCCCCGTGCGTAAATACAACTCCTGAACCTTTCGCTTAAAAGTTCGTAGATCGCGTCTTTTCCGGTTTTTCCGACGTTTTCCTCAAATAAACGTTGGTGGCGACTCCGCACGTATTCCTTTCGTGGAACACGCATCCCGCGAGTCTCGCGTCGCCCTCCCGCCGAAGGGTAGGTTGCGACAGGGTTTACTTTTTAAGCTTAATTTTTAATTTTGGTTTTTGGGGTTTACTACTCCTTCTTACTTTCCACTTATTCCCCATTGCTCCTCTATTCCTTTGGTTTTTAGCTACTTATCCCATACTTTCCTCTACCTTACCCTTGGCCCCATTACAACCTTAAAAGACCTTTTGATCCTCATGTGCATGTGTTTGTGGTGTGGTTGTCAATTTTAAAGTCTTGCCAAGTCTATGTGGTGTTTGCTTTCATGGGTGCTCTGAGAGTAAACAGTAGCCTAGACACTTGAGAGATAAAGTGCATATCTTATGAGGCTTTATCACTTTCCATTCTTGAGTCGATTGACTATCTTGGCATGTTTGAGATGCTTTGATGATTCTCATGACTGTCTTGATTCTTTAACTCTCTACATGTTGGATGTTGCCCATTCTTTTCATTCCTTGAGATTCATTAAGAAATATGAAAATGTTTTTGTGTTTGTTTGTTTCTCTTTAATGTCTCTGGATTTGTTCCTTGCTTTGCTTTTTGATTTTGCGCAGGAGTGTAAAAGGCTAAGTGTGGGAGATTTGATGTGTAATTATATTCTCCTATTTCTTAACCCTTTTTGTCACCATTTTAATTACTAATTAGCCTTAATTGTCAAATTAATTATGCAGTTTTATCATTTGGGCCAACTTGACTAATTTTGTGTTTTTAATTTAATTTCAAGAGAATTATAAGCAATTGGGCTTGAATCTGGAATTGGGCTTGGACTTGAAGAGAGCAGACAATTTTATTTTATCAAATCTTATCTTATCCAGATTTTATTTCATCTAGATTTTATTCCGTCCAGATTTTATTTCATCCAATCTTATCTTATCTTGTCCAGATTTTATTTTATTTCGTTTATGGGCTTGGACTTAAAATAGATTTGTAAGCTTTGGGGCTGAGGACCTATATAATAGCACCAGGGTTTTAGTTTGGGAGTTTTTCGAATAGTAGAATAATTCTAGGGTTTTAGAATATTTATTCATTTGATGCACACAAACACCAACACTATTTGCACACACTGTGAGTAAAAAAGGGCCCTATACCCGGGTTCATGGGAACATAAGGAGCGGAGGTGAATCTGTGATCATGCTAGGTCTCCGACTTGCTTGATTATAGTGAACCCTCATCTAGAGCTTTTTTCTTTGAAAACTTATTGTTGCTAGTAGTCCCTACTGCTGCAATATGTTCTTCGAAGAGAATGATACCTCTAGAAACTATCAAAAGAGATATGACTACCTTGGGGGTTATCACTAAATGCCTAGTTAGTTCTCTCCCTTATAGGTCCCTTAAATAGGGGCACGAAGCAAACACGCTGCGTGCCATTTTTCACATTGCCATGCATAAGTATCATATACCCTTTTTGCTTATGTTCAGTGAATATTGTCATACTATGTACATTCCCGTATTGCGTCTTTTTCATATGCATCGCATATGGGTTCTGTCTTGATCCCCTCTGTAAACAAACCAACGGAGGGTCCGTGTCGCCTTCTTAAAAACGTATGTTGGGGCGCTTTGCTACCCCTTGACGTTGTATCTAAGAAGGAGACAATTCCTCGGGCCCCCGCATTCCTAGATTGCATCTGTGTCATATGCATTCCATCATGCATTCATCTATCCCACCCATGAGATATCGGAGTTTTGATTTGCACCAGCTTTTGTCTCACTTTAGTAAGCATGGGAACAAATCAAACCGGCAAGAGGTTCTACCAAGTCAAGGTTAAAAGCCTAGATACCACCAGCATCAAGGAATTAGGGCAGCTGATGAAACCTCTCCAAATGCAAGCCTTCCGCAAGACTTACGGAAAGATCTTAGAGTTGACCATAGCAGAGGTGTCCATAGAAGCCATTGCATCACTCACCCAATACTACGACCAGCCTTTGAGGTGCTTCACATTCGGAGACTTCCAATTAGTTCCAACCATTGAAGAATTTGAGGAAATTCTAGGATGTCCTCTCGGGGGAAGAAAACCATATCTTTCATCCGGGTGTCTCCCCTCTTTGAGCAGAATTGCAACTGTGGTCAAGGATTCAGCAAGAGGTTTGGACCGCATAAAACAGACTCGGAATGGCATAGCGGGCCTACCACGGGGGTACCTAGAAGACAAGGCGAGGGGTATGGCCAATCAAGGAGATTAGGTCTCGTTTATGGATGTGTTAGCTTTGCTAATTTTTGGGGTCGTCCTCTTTCCAAACGTGGATGGTTTGGTGGACCTAGCAGCAATCGACGCTTTCCTTGCATACCACCATAGCAAGGAAAGTCCGGTGGTAGCTGTCTTGGCAGATCTATTTGACACATTTGACCGAAGGTACGAAAAGAGTAGCGCACGGATCATCTGTTGCTTGCCCGCCCTCTGTGTTTGGTTGGTTTCGCACTTGTTCCAACAAGACACAAGGCATCCATGTCCGCTCCTGAGCCATTGATGGAAGCTTGCTTGTGGAGCTTCTATGGAGGCTGGATCTTTGAGCTTCAATGGGGTCCTTTAATGGTGATTTTCCACCATGGAGATGCAGCGGAAGACAAAGGAAAATAGGTGAGAGGAGGCGCCATCCATTAAGGAATAAGCCATGGAAGAAGGAGCTTCACCACCAAGATGAGCCTTGGATAAGAAGCTTGGAGAGGATGCTTCAATGGAGGAAAAGAAAGAGGGAGAGAAAGAGAGAGGGGGGAGCACGAAATTGAAGGAATAAAAGAGGTATAGAAGTGGAACTTTGAAGTATGTCTCACAAGACTCTCATTCATCAAAGTTACAACAAGTGTTACACATGCTTCTATTTATAGACTAGGTAGCTTCCTTGAGAAGCTTTCTTGAGAAAACTTCCTTGAGAAGCTTCTTTGAGAAAACTTCCTTGAGAAGCTAGAGCTTAGCTACACACACCCCTCTCATAACTAAGCTCACCTCCTTGAGAAGCTTCCTTAAGAAGATTCCTAAATAAGCTAGAGCTTAGCTACACATACCTCTCTAATAGCTAAGCTCACCTCCTTGAGATGAGAAGCTAGAGCTTAGCTACACACCCCCTATAATAGCTAAGCTCACCCCCATGACAAAAAACATGAAAATAAAAAAAAAAGTCCTTATTACAAAGACAACTCAAAATGCCCCGAAATACAAGGCTAAAACCCTATACTACTAGAATGGCCAAAATACAAGGCCTAGACGAAGGAAAAACCTATTCTAATATTTACAAAGATAAGCGGGCTCATACTTAGCCCATGGGCTCGAAATCTACCCTAAGGCTCATGAGAACCCTAGGGCCTTTCCTTGGATCTCTAGCCCAATCTACTTGGAGTCTTCTAGCCAATGCCCTTGTGGGGTAGGATTGCATCAGCCATCGCTCGTGTACTGAAAATAGGAGATTAGATTGGGACCAGCTTTTGGCTGGGATAGGAGGTAGAACAATCAGTTGGTTCCCCCGATGGAAGGAAGGAAAAGAAGGAGTCCTTTTCTCATGTGGAGGATACCCAAACATTCCGCTGATAGGAACGAGGGGTTGTATTAACTACAATCCCGCGCTCGCTATAAGACAACTAGGGTACCCCATGAGGGGAGCACCGACGGAAGAAAGCATGTCTCCTTTCCTTGTGAGGGATTTCGGCGCACAAAATTCCAAGACTATACAAAGAATCCATAAGGCGTGGGAAACCCCGTTAAGGAAAGATCAAGAGCTTAGGGGCATTCGTAATGGCATCATTGGTGGGTACCACGAATGGCTGAAAGTTCATATACGAGGTTTAGATTGGCTTGCCAAGTTAAAAGTCGTCAGCGAAGAGAGTTTTGAAGCACCGGAAGAGGACGAAGAAGTCCAAGCTCTCAAAAGCGAGTTAGGAAAGGCGAAACTTGCCAAGGAGAAGTTCAAGTTGGCTGCTACACACATTCGGAAGGAGTGTGCCGGGTTACGGGAAGAGAATGCAACTACCACAAGGGCCCTTGAGCAAGAGACCAAGAGGGCTCGCAAGGAAGAGTATGGCCGGAATAAATTTCGCGGAGCTCTATGGGGTAGCAATAGTGAACTCAAGCTGCGAAGGGAAGAGAGGGACCAGTCGCGAGCACATAGCATGGTTCTGAAAGAGGAGTTAGTTGCTTGTTCAAGGTCCAAAAGAAGCTTGTCTCAGCGTTTATGCGAGACGGAGACCAACATGCTAGCTATCATCGCCAAGTACCAAGAAGAGTTAGGTCTAGCCATGGCCCACGAGCATAGGATCGCGGACGAGTATGCTCAAGTATACGCAGAAAAAGAGGCTAGAGGAAGGGTGATCGACTCTTTACACTAAGAGGCAACCATGTGGATGGATCGGTTTGCTCTTACCTTGAACAGGAGTCAAGAACTTCCCCGCTTGTTAGCCAAGGCCAAGGCGATGGCGGACACCTACTCCGCCCCCGAAGAGATTCATGGGCTTCTCGGCTATTGTCAGCATATGATAGACTTAATGGCCCACATAATTAGAAATCGTTAGGAAACTTGTATGGTCTCTCAGACCTTGACTAGATACGACTTTCTTTTTGAAATAAAATGAGTTGGTCCCATGTTTCTACTCCAAAAAGCTTGTGCAAATCAAATCACTCCTACATTTCATCTCTAGCATGCATTTTCTTTCTTTCTTTACCCACTCCTCACGTTTGGTTTTTTAGGGAAAAACACAATAACTAAACGCGCCACAAGGCATCCCTATCGCACCAGATCCAAATCTAGAACGATGGGTGATCAAGAGGAGACACAGGAACAGATGAAAGCCGACATGTCGGCTCTGAAAGAACAAATGGCCTCCATGATGGAGGCCATGTTAGGTATGAGGCAGCTCATGGAGAGGAACGCGGCCACCGCTGCCGCTGTCAGTTCGGCTGCCGAAGCAGACCCAACTCTCTTGGCAACTGCGCACCATCCTCCCTCAAACGTAGTAGGACGGGGAAGGGACACACTGGGGCACGATGGCAGCCCTCACCTGGGGTACAACCGAGCGGCTTACCCTTATGGATTGCCGCCCAACTACTCACCACCCGTCTTGCAAGACGATGCGGGCCATATTGCTTCTCCCGTCCTTGAAAGAGAGCCTCCTCAACAGCCCGAAGAGGTCCACAAAGACCCTCAAGACTATGCTCGAAGGGATGTCGAGTTCTATCCCCCGATCCTCGAAGGGCCGGCACCCAGCACGTTGCCTCAGCCCAACATCGCAACACAACCAATAGTCTTGTCCACGGAAGGACCGTCCCCGGCAACTGAAGAAAGGAGGAAGCTCGATCTCCTTGAGGAAAGATTGAGGGCCGTGGAAGGATTTGGGGACTATCCGTTCGCAGACATGACGGATCTTTGCTTAGTACCCGATGTTGTTATTCCCCCGAAGTTCAAAGTGCCGGACTTCGACAAGTATAAAGGGACGACTTGTCCCAAAAACCATCTCAAGATGTACTGCCGTAAGATGGGCGCCCACTCTAAGGATGAGAAGCTATTAATACACTTCTTTCAAGATAGCTTGGCCGGAGCCGCGGTAGTGTGGTACACTAATTTGGAAGCTTCCCGTATCCGTACTTGGAAGGATCTGATTACTGCCTTCCTAAGGCAGTATCAGTACAATTCCGATATGGCTCCCGACCGCACTCAATTGCAGAATATGTTCAAGAAAGAGGGCGAAACCTTTAAAGAATATGCACAGCGGTGGAGAGATTTGGCGGCACAAGTAGCTCCTCCCATGGTTGAGAGAGAGATGATCATCATGATGGTAGACACTCTACCAGTGTTCTACTATGAGAAGCTAGTAGGTTATATGCCGTCTAGCTTTGCAGACCTAGTATTCGCCAGGGAAAGAATCGAGGTAGGATTGAAAAGAGGAAAGTTTGATTACGTTTCCTCCACGAGTGCGAATGCCAAAAGAATCGGGGCAACAGGGGCAAAAAGGAAGGAAGGAGATGCCCATGCCGTCTCTTCAACACCCGCGTGGGTCAAACCCCAGCAAGCACCTCATGGTACCCATCAGTACGCGCAACATCACCCGAGCTTCTCGGCTCATACCGGGAATGCCTCTAGCTCAACACCCGTGCAGCCTAAGGCACCCACCCAGAGGGAAGCTCCCCAAGTTCCAACTCCGAACACGACTCGCCCGACCGGTAATTCCAACACGACAAGGAACTTCCCTCCGAGGCCATTTCTGGAATTCACCCCACTCCCAATGACGTACGAAGACCTTTTGCCATCCCTCATCGCCAATCATTTGGCCGTGGTAACTCCCGGAAGGGTCCTCCAACCCCCTTTCCCAAAGTGGTATGACCCTAATGCAACTTGCAAGTACCATGGGGGTGTCCCGGGACATTCCGTTGAAAAATGTTTGGCCCTTAAATACAAGGTCCAACATTTGATGGATGCTGGATGGCTGACCTTCCAAGAGGATCGGCCCAATGTGAGAACCAACCCGCTCGCCAATCATGGAGGGGGAGCAATTAACGCCGTTGAGTCCGATAGGCTGCACAGGTCTAAACCTTTAAGGGATGTGGCAACCCCTAAGAGGTTTATCTTTGAGGCCCTACAAAAGGGAGGTGTGATTCCCCATAGTGGGTGTAAGGAGGATTCCTGTTTGCTACATTCTGGCGAGCTGCATGACATGGAGACGTGTTTGGGAGTAGAGGAATTGTTACAGCGGATGATGGATCAAGGTCGACTGGAAGTCGGCAATGAAGGAAAAGAAGAGCAGCATATATGCATGCAGTCCACGGATGGGAGCAGTGTTGCGAAGCCCAAACCCTTGGTGATATACTTCACTAAAAGCGCAGCTTCGCAAAAGCCCGGACACCCCTTAGCAGCCAAACCTGTTCCTTTCCCATACCAATGTAGCCACGCAGTACCATGGAGATATACACCTCTGAGGGAGAAGGAAGAAGAAGCCACCGACGTCAGCTCGTTGTCAGCTAAAGTAACAAATATCACGGTACTGAGTGGTGTGACCCGTAGTGGTCGTGTGTTCGCGCCTCTGGACCTACCAGTCCAACCCGCGGACGTCAAGGGAAAAGGAAAAGTGGTGGAGGAACAAGATGGTGAAGCACCCCACGCTTCGAATAAAGATATTCCGGCAAAAGGCCTTTCGGAGAAAAAGGATGGTAAAAAGGAGGTGTCGCTAGAGGAAGCCAGCGAGTTCCTCCGTATAATTCAGCAGAGCGAATTCAAGGTTATCGAACAGCTCAACAAAACCCCGGCCAGGGTCTCGCTGTTGGAGTTACTTATGAGCTCCGAGCCTCATTGGGCTCTGTTAGTAAGAGTTCTGAACGAGGCCCATGTGGTCCAAGATATCTCGGTAGAAGGTTTCGGAGGGCTGGTCAACAATATCACTGCCAACAACTATCTTGCCTTCGCCGAAGAAGAAATCCCCGCCGAGGGGAGAGGGCATAATAAGGCTTTACACGTATCAGTCAAGTGTATGGACCATATCGTAGCCAAGGTGCTCATCGATAATGGTTCCAGTTTAAACGTGATGCCTAAGAGCACTTTGGAGAAATTACCATTCAATGCTTCCCACTTAAAGCCGAGTTCGATGGTGGTTCGTGCCTTCGACGGCACTTGCCGAGAGGTTAGGGGAGAGATCGATCTCCCAGTACAAATAGGCCCTCACACCTGCCAAGTCACCTTCCAAATAATGGATATTAACCCCCCCTACAGCTGTCTGTTGGGGCGCCCGTGGATCCACTCAATGGGAGTTGTGCCCTCTACACTCCACCAAAAGTTGAAATTCGTAGTGGAGGGGCACTTGGTCATCGTGTCAGGCGAGGAAGACATCTTGGTGAGCTGCCCATCCTCTATGCCTTATGTGGAAGCCGCAGAAGAATCGTTAGAAACCGCTTTCCAGTCTTTTGAGGTGGTCAGCATTTCCTCCGTGGACTCCTTCTCTGGGCAGCCTTGCCTGTCCGATGCAGCAGTAATGATGGCCCGAGTTATGTTGGGGAACGGTTATGAACCCGGAATGGGTTTAGGCAAAGACAACAGCGGCATAACTAGCCTGATAAATGCCAAAGGAAATCGTGGGAAGTATGGTTTAGGCTATAAGCCCACTCAAGCGGATATGAACAGAAGCATCGCAGGAAGGAAGTGCAGTGGTCAAAGCTCGCGTTGGAGACAAGAAAGTGAAGGAAGCCCGCCCTGCCACATAAGTAGAAGCTTTATAAGCACGGGTCTGGGAGACAAAGGTCAAGTGGTCGCGATATGCGAAGATGATGTTCCGAGTACATTGGATTTGGTACGACCATGCCCTCCTGATTTCCAGCTGGGAAATTGGCGAGTGGAGGAACGCCCCGGCATTTACGCGACAAGCATAATGTAAACCTTTACGGTTTTAAAAGCTCTATAGTTGGGCCTAGGCTTTAGAGTTTTTCCTTTTGTTAAGGCTTTGTGTCTTTTGTTTTTGAATTTATAATACAAGGATCTTTCTTCATCTGTTCCTACGTCTCTACCCATTCTCATTCATTTGCATGTTTACTTCTTTTTCTGAAACGGCAGATCCGATGACGAGTCCCCCGAAGGTACTAATACCTGGGACCCGCCTATCGACTTCGAGCAAGAAATGAGTCAAACGGAAGATGAAGGAAACGAGGATGTGGGACTTCCCCCAGAATTAGAAAGAATGGTCGCCCATAAGGACCAAGAAATGGGACCTCATCAAGAAGAAACAGAGCTGGTAGACTTAGGAATTGGCAGTGGAAAAAGGGAAGTAAAGATAGGTACAGGTATTACCGCACCTATCCGTGAAGAATTAATAATCCTGCTAAAAGACTACCAAGACATCTTTGCTTGGTCATACCAAGATATGCCCGGTTTGAGTTCTGACATTGTACAGCACCGATTACCTCTAAATCCCGAGTGTTCCCCGGTAAAGAGAAGGATGAAGCCCGAAACATCCTTAAAGATAAAAGAAGAAGTGAAGAAGCAATTTGACGTTGGATTTCTGGCCGTCGCTCGGTATCCAGAATGGGTTGCCAACATCGTACCGGTCCCTAAGAAAGATGGGAAAGTACGAATGTGTGTGGATTATCGGGACCTGAATTGGGCCAGTCCCAAGGACAATTTTCCTTTACCACACATCGATATCCTCGTAGATAACACGGCCAATTTCGCTTTATTTTCCTTCATGGACGGTTTCTCTGGTTACAATCAGATAAAGATGGCGCCTGAGGATATGGAAAAGACTACTTTCGTCACCCTGTGGGGGACGTTCTGTTACAAGGTGATGTCCTTTGGAGTCAAGAATGCCGGGGCAACTTATCAACGGGCCATGGTAGCTTTGTTCCATGATATGATGCATCAAGAGATCGAGGTCTATGTGGACGACATAATTGCTAAATCTAAATCTGAGGAAGAACACCTTGTCAACCTGCGGAAGTTGTTTGAAAGGCTTAAGAAATATCAATTAAGGTTGAACCCCGCTAAGTGTACCTTTGGGGTCAAATCAGGGAAATTACTTGGTTTCATTGTAAGCCAGAAAGGGATAGAGGTAGACCCCGAAAAGGTGAAGGCTATCCTTGAGATGCCAGAACCCCGTACGGAGAGGCAAGTCTGAGGTTTCCTGGGACGCTTGAATTATATTGCCAGATTCATATCGCAGCTCACCGCCATTTGTGAGCCGTTGTTCAAGCTCTTACGCAAAAACCAAACTGATCGTTGGAATGAGGATTGCCAAGAAGCTTTTGGAAGAATCAAGAAGTGCCTTATGAATCCTCCCGTGCTTATGCCACCAGTACCTGGAAGGCCTCTCATTTTGTACATGACAATCTTGGACGAGTCAATGGGGTGTATGTTGGGGCAACATGACGAATCCGGAAAGAAAGAGCGCGCTGTTTACTACCTGAGTAAGAAGTTCACGACCTGTGAAATGAATTACTCGTTGCTCGAAAGAACGTGTTGTGCTTTAGTATGGGCATCCCATCGCCTAAGGCAGTACATGCTGAGCCATACTACCTGGTTGATATCCAAGATGGACCCGGTTAAGTACATCTTTGAAAATCCAGCTCTCACGGGACGAATCGCCCGGTGGCAAGTCCTGCTATCCGAATTTGATATAGTCTACGTCACACAAAAGGCGATAAAAGGAAGCGCCTTAGCAGATTATTTGGCTCAACAGCCTCTTAACGACTATCAGCCCATGCATCCTGAATTCCCGGATGAGGACATCATGGCCTTGTTTGAGGAAAAATTGGACGAAGATCGGGACAAATGGACCGTATGGTTTGACGGAGCGTCAAACATTCTAGGTCATGGCGTTGGGGCAGTATTGGTCTCTCCGGACAATCAATGTGTACCCTTCACAGCCAGGCTAGGATTCGACTGCACCAACAACATGGCCGAATATGAAGCATGTGCCCTATCCGTCCAGGCAGCGATTGACTCCAATGTCAAACTACTCAAGGTGTACGGCGACTCGGCATTGGTAATCCATCAGCTGAGAGGGGAATGGGAAACTAGAGATCCCAAGCTGATACCCTACAAAGCCTATATCAAGGAATTGGCTAAGACCTTCGATGAGATCTCCTTCCATCATGTTCCCCGCAAGGAAAATCAAATGGCGGATGCACTTGCTACTTTGGCGTCTATGTTCCAGCTAACGCCGCACGGGGATCTACCCTACATTGAATTTTGGTGTCGTGGCAAACCCGTGCATTGTTGCCAAGTAGAAGAGGAACGGGACGGAAAGCCTTGGTATTTCGACATCAAGCGATATGTCGTAAGCAAAGAATACCCGCCAGAGATTGCCGACAATGATAAGAGGACATTGAGAAGGTTGGCAGCCGGTTTCTTCATGAGTGGAAGCATACTGTATAAGAGAAATCACGACATGACACTCCTGCGGTGTGTGGATGCCAGGGAGGCAAATCACATGATCGAGGAAGTCCATGAGGGCTCGTTTGGAACACACGCCAATGGGCATGCTATGGCCAGGAAGATCCTAAGAGCAGGTTATTACTGGCTTACCATGGAAAGTGATTGTTGTGTCCATGTGAGGAAATGCCACAAATGTCAAGCGTTCGCAGATAATGTCAATGCCCCACCACATCCTCTGAATGTCATATCCGCCCCTTGGCCTTTCTCCATGTGGGGAATAGATGTCATCGGGGCCATTGAGCCCAAGGCCTCGAATGGTCATCGCTTCATCCTCGTAGCGATAGATTATTTCACCAAGTGGGTCGAGGCAGCTTCCTATACCAACGTCACGAGGGGTGTGGTGGTCAGGTTCATCAAGAAAGAGATCATCTGCCGATATGGTTTGCCAAGGAAGATTATCACGGACAACGGCACCAACTTGAATAACAAGATGATGGGGTGAATATGCGAGGAGTTTAAAATCCAGCATCACAATTCCACACCCTACCGGCCAAAGATGAATGGAGCCGTGGAAGCGGCCAATAAGAATATCAAAAAGATTATCCAAAAGATGACCGTGTCATACAAGGATTGGCACGAGATGCTCCCATTCGCATTACACGGTTACCGAACTTCTATGCGAACTTCAACTGGGGCAACGCCGTTCTCATTGGTATATGGGATGGAGGCTGTGTTACCGTTTGAGGTAGAAGTCCCGTCATTAAGGATCTTGGCAGAATCCGGATTAAAGGAATCAGAGTGGGCTCAAACGCGCTATGACCAGCTCAACCTCATCGAGGGTAAGCGCTTAACGGCCATGAGTCATGGGCGCGTGTACCAGCAAAGAATGAAGAGTGCGTTCGACAAGAAAGTACGCTTGCGCAAGTTCCATGAGGGAGACCTTGTGCTAAAGAAAATGTCCCATGCTGTCAAGGACAATCGAGGGAAATGGGCCCCGAACTACGAAGGGCCTTTTGTTGTGAAGAGGGCTTTTTCTGGAGGAGCCCTGGTGCTTACCAACATGGATGGCAAAGAGCTACCTTCACCCGTGAATTCTGATGTCGTCAAGCGATATTATGCTTAGAATCTGGGGCAATTAAGGATGTCGCTGCATGTTCTTTATCTTTATGCGTTTTCTGGATTTCCCCCAGGGATTTCCTGTCTGCTGTATCTCTCGTTACAATCTTTCAAAGAAATGAACGTGGATTCGAGGCTTTAGTCCTCACGTTGGTTTCAAACCTTGCATTTGATTTGTGATCACCTGAGTCCTTCCGCTCAGTTCGTGGGATGCCCCAAGCGCTTAATTAAAATTGAACCTAAACCAACTTTCGCTCAAATTTGTTGCATTTGAAAACATTCATGCATACGCATACGCATGCATATTGTTGTGGTAAAATAGGGGCAGGATCATCTTGAACTACCTTCTGGGTGAGGACAAAACATGGACAGCAGAAACCAATCAAGGTAAGACAACGACGCGGTCAAGATTGGCCATACCTGGTTGTTTATTACTTGCAGGTACTTAGGAATGGATGCAAGTGGGGATAGGGTCACGATCGACTGATCGTTGCCTTTTCTCTGCGCTAGACAAGCAGAGAACGTCGCTGCAAGGCAGCCCCGTATCCTTTGTATTCGCAGTTTTCTTTTACTATTTGTTTGTTTTAAAAAGTAAAAATAAGTAATCAACGCCTAATTCTAACATAAGTAAGTTCAAGTTAGGCAAGACGCTAATCCATGAGAAAGGAGGGGACATGGTTAATGTTCCCCTCAAAAAAAAAAATGCAGGTTAGCTCGCCTGGGCGAGCCACCCCTGCACCAAATTATAAGAATGACGAAAGGGGGGACGTTTTTGCATTCAAAAACTTCTTTTCCCCCCTTTCAAAAGCCATACCCACGGGATTGATGAGTTTGCAGCCCTAGGGTCCTCATTTTTCGCATTTTTTTATTCCGTTTTGCGCCTTTGTTCATCACCAACAGGTAAGTGTTCCATCCCTAAGCTTTCTAGCTTTTCATTGGTGTATTTTGATCTCCTTTTGGTGCTCTAAATTGTGGGAATGTGCTCAAATATGTGGGGCAATTTTGGTTTGTTTTCTTGCTTGATTAGGTTGAATTGGGGGTTTGTATGGGATGACCCTAGGCCTATAATTCATTTTGAAGCAATGGGGCATGCCACATTGTCCCCGTTCTCTTGCTATTGATGCCTAAACACGCGCCCACCAAGTGTTCGGTGAAATGCCTCAATGGCATTAGCGCGTGACTTTTGTAAGGAAACAACCCATGGAGCATTTTGGTTTGTACATATTTTCTATTTTTTGGGACATGCGTTCATTCCCGAAAAAGGCTAGAATAATTGCCTCACATATATCCTAGGCCTAGGAACCAAAGTTTCATGCATAAGAACACAAGAGGAGGTGCATATTGGGTAAAGTTACCCTTTTTGGCCAGCAATCAGCTATGGGCCACGCTACAATAATTTCCCTACGCCTAGATGGTTAGGAATTTTGCTCATCATAAATGTGTAGGTTTAGAATAGGTAGCAAAATACCTTTGGCAATTTACACTTCGGATATGGTAGCAAAATACTTGGATGTATGTACATATAATTTTTGGTAGTCAAAATGTCTCACAAAAAATATATATATGTTGCATGTTATGTAAAGAAAATACCTTACAAAAATACCTTTTAATTTGAATACAATTTTAGTCGGCAAAAGAAAATATACTTGAATTTGCATGCGGCTTTAGGTAGTAAAAAAAAACACTTGAAAAAAGCATGAAATGTAGCACCTTATTGTGTAGATAGTCAAGATTCATCATGAAGTTTGTGTATGTATAGGTATTAGAAATACCAGAATGTGCACGTATGCAATTTTTGATAGCCAAAGTGCTTTGAGTATGCATGTATGTAAATTTAGCAAAGGAAATGCGTGTGATGTAGGTAACAAATACACCTTGGAAGTACATGTAAATACTCTAGGTAACGAAGGTGCCTTGATTGTATATGGGTGCATTTTTCTTAGTTAATAGAATGTCTTGTGCAAGTGAACGTTCGTAAAGAAGTATGCGCATAAGCTTGCTCTAAATTTACATTGATGTTTGTATTTATTGGAGGGGTTTGTATGCCATTTTTTGTTTTAAGGGTAGCGTTTCTTGGTAAAACTAACTTTCCAAACGTTTGCCTTCGCAGGAATGGCCCCGAGGAAGCTTGCCTCAAAGAGGTCCAGGAAGGACAAGGCGGCCGAAGGAACTAGTTCTGCTCCGGAGTATGACAGTCACCGCTTTAGGAGCGCTGTACACCAGCAGCGCTTCGAGGCCATCAAGGGATGGTCGTTTCTCCGGGAGCGACGCGTCCAGCTCAGGGACGACGAGTATACTGATTTCCAGGAGGAAATAGGGCGCCGGCGGTGGACATCACTGGTTACTCCCATGGCCAAGTTCGATCCAGAAATAGTCCTTGAGTTTTATGCCAATGCTTGGCCAACAGAGGAGGGCGTGCGTGACATGAGATCCTGGGTAAGGGGTCAGTGGATCCCGTTTGATGCCGACGCTATCGGCCAGCTCCTGGGATATCCGTTGGTGCTAGAAGAGGGCCAGGAATGTGAGTATGGCCAGAGGAGGAACCGATCTGATGGGTTCGATGAGGAGGCCATCGCCCAGCTGCTATGTATACCGGGACAGGATTTTGCCCGGACTGCTGCAGGGAGGCGAGTGCGAATCATGCGCACCAACATGACCACCCTGACCCAGATATGGATGACGTTGCTCCTCAGCAACATCCTGCCCAGCGATCATAATTCCGACCTCCCCCTGCCGAAGTGTCAGCTGGTGTACGCCATCCTGACGCGGATGAGCGTCCATGTGGCTCAGTTAATCGCTGATGCCATTTATATTTTTGCAGGTATGGCGCCTACCAGGCACCCTTTGGATCCAGATAAGTCCAACAGGGCCCTGGGATTTCCCTCGCTGATCACAGGACTCTGCCAGTTGTTCGGAGTCTCTGTTGCACCTACCAAGGTAATTCGGCCGCCCATCACCCGGGCTTTTATTGAGAAGTACTGTACCCAGAGACAGGCTCAGGGTGATGCTCCACAGGCCGCAGACGCGCCACCACCACCTCATCAGGCTGGCCAGGCTGGGGCATTTGGCATGGAGCAGTATTTACGGCATTTGGTTCGCCAGTAGGCAGCCAACCACCGGGCACATGTGCAGACCCATGATTGTCTGTACCAGATGAGCCTCAGCATGCAGAGCCAGGGCTTCGCTTCTTTTTCATGCCCTACTCCAGACCAGTTCAGGGCAGAGGTCGCATGGCCCGGAGATTGGCCCGAGGCCCAAGCAGGGGAGGCACCCCCAGAAGCTCCCGGCGGTGGAGAAGAGGCCCACGAGGACGAGGAGATGGCCGATTTGCTTGACTTCTTGGGAGGGAGTGGAGATACATGACTGGGAGATCCCCAAGATTCATGTTTTCTTTCATATTTCTTTTATCATTTTTATGTTATTGTTTTGACTTGAGAGACTAATGTTTGTTTTTGTTGTTTCGATTGTCATTTGTACAGCGCATACATTTTTGTTTGGATTGTTGCGTTAGTGTTTATATATCATTACTATCAATGATGTTTGAAATTCTGGAACCGTATAGAGTTTTTCGTTTAGGAACATCGTCCAAAATAATATATGTAAAACAAAAAAAAATCATGATAAAAATAAAAATAAAAATGAAAAAAGAAAAAAAAAGCAAATAAAGAAAAAGAGAGCAAATAAGGAAAAAGAAAGCAAATAAGAAAAAAGAGAGGAAAAAGAAAAAGAGAAAAATAAGTTGTCTAGCTGAAAAACCGACATGCTTTTGAAAAGAGATGATTTCCAACTTTTCTTTGAAAAAAATTCATTGATCATAACCAATTTTTGAAAAATGTGTCTACACCTGAAGGGTGAATGCTGTGAAATTTCCCCGGACGCCCGAAATGGACTCGGATGAATGCACAAATTGATAAAAGAACATATTTTGGAAACATTGGGTTGATTTAAAATAGTGGAAATGAATCCTGAGCCTTAGCATCACATGACCATAAAAATTTGACACTTGAGTGTCCACATAGGTGCATGCATGACCAGTTTTGCATGAAGTTTCCAAATCATCATTTTTGCATTTGTGTCATGGAAATAATGTGGGGCATCCCTTTTACCCTTGAACCAAACCAAACCCTGACTTGTATCATGTCTAGCCATTCTACAAGCTTTGAGCCAAAATCCTGACTCACCATAAACCTTGACCCAGGGTGAGAATGCCAATCCTTACCCTCGGAAGCAAAAAAAGAAGAGAAGGAAAATTTCCAATCAAAGGAAAGGAAATTCCCAATCAAAGAGTGGGAGAAAGCAAAAAGAAAAGAAAGAAAATTCCCAATCAAAGAATGGGAGAAAGAAAAAAAGAGAAGTAAAAAAGAAGAAAGCTCCTGGTCAAAGAAACCAGAAGAAATGTGCCGAGAGGTCCTTGGACCAGACGATATCTGAACAATACAGAATTGTCACCAAATGAACAAAAGAAAGAAAAGGAAACCACGACCTAAAATGGTCTTCCCCCTTTAATTGCCAACCAAAAACTTGTGCGCTAGCGACTTTTTCGCCCCGCACTAAACAAAAACAGAAAAGGAAAAAGCCAACAAAAAAATCAAAAGCCAAAAACACACAAAAGCCGAAAAACCCATCAAAAGAACCCATTCCCAAGGGAAGTCCTATTGATCCATGATCACGCATGTAATTTTTTATTTGATAGGAAGTAAATTGCAAAATCAAGTCATGACATATCTATGGTTCGGAATTAGGATGAAACACTTACCTGTGCGAGATTGATACACTTTGAGTGATTTTCTTCTATTTTGTCGAACCCAGTGTTTCCTCTAAATGGTCATTTAGAAATGAAATGCTAAACATCCAAAATCTCATTTATGGTTATGGGGGATTTCATCAACATGCTCTCCTTCCCCGGTGGACGCATTGTTTTTCACTCAAAAAAGCATATGCTGCTCTAATCAGTTGGAATATTTGTCTCTTTGCTAAAGCATGTTTGCATTTTAGTGGAGAAAACACCGAGACTTTTTCAAGTCTCACAAGTTATCCAGAACTACGTAGGTCTGAGTTCCTCATTGGAGGATACGTAGGAGCAAGAGCCTCGCTTTTGTCGACCACACCACCTTTTGTTGTCATGACCCAAAAGCTGGTAACCCGCGGAGACACCTTACGGTTATCCGCACCTCGTCATTCAGTGACCCCAAGTGTGATTGATGAGCAGAGGCCAATATGGTCGTCTGTGCCCTTTCCGGAAATGTCAGCATCTTCCGGTGGAGACTTTTTCAAATCTCACAAGTTATCTAGAACTACGTAGGTCTGAGTTCCTCATTGGAGGATACGTAGGAGCAAGAGCATTGCTTTTGTCGGCCGCCCCACAAGATCTGTCATACTAACCCTGAGGTCATGTGACACGCAGAGACAAAATTTGGTCATTCTGCACCCTTTGTCATCCAGAGGCGGCGGGCCCGATGACACGCGGAGACAAAATTTGGTCATTCCGCACACCTTTGCCATTCAGACACAGTCGTGTCCGATGGCACGCAGAGACAAAATTTGGTCATTCTGCACCCTTGTGTCATCCAGAGGCGGCGGGCCCGATGACACGCGGAGATACCTTACGGTTATCCGCACCCTTTGTCATCCAGAGGCGGCAGGCCCGATGACATGCGGAGACAAAATTTGGTCATTCCGCACCCCTTTGCCATTCAGACACAGTCGTGTCCGATGGTACACAGAGACAAAAATTGGTCATTCTGCACCTTTTGTCATCCAGAGGCGGCGGGCCCAATGACACGCAGAGACAAAATTTGGTCATTCTGCACCCTTGTGTCATCCAGAGGCAGCGGGCCCGATGACACGCGGAGACACCTTACGGTTATCCGCACCCTTTTGTCATCCAGAGGCGGCGGGCCCGATGACACGCAGAGACAAAATTTGGTCATTCTGCACCCTTGTGTCATCCAGAGGCGGCGGGCCCGATGACACGTGGAGACACCTTACGGTTATCCGCACCCTTTTGTCATCCAGAGGCGGTGGGCCCGATGACAAGCAGCGGCCAATGTGGTCATTCTGCACCCTTCGTCAATCGCGGCCGACAAGCCCGTTGACACGCGGAGATTTACATCATCTTCCGCACTTACAAGATCTGTCATACTGACTTTTGAGTCATGCTGACGGGCGGAAATACCCGAGTGGTTATCCGTATAAACATTCTTTTGCTATCTGTAAGACAGAACGCTTGATAGCATGCAGAGACTGACATAGTCTTCTGCACCTTTTGTTCCTCCGGGAACAACAAGTCATTTGCATGCGGAAATTTTATGGTCACCCGCAACTCTCGTCAACCGAGAGGAACGAAATTAGTGTCATGCCCTAATTTCGTCCGGGGACCTTTGCTTGATGACATGCGACCTTTCTTTGGTCCTTGTGAGGTGCTTGGCACCCATCATTAGGCAATTTGTGAAATTCCGGAAACAACAAATCATTTGCATACAGAAATTTTATGGTCACCCGCGACTCTCGTCAAATCGAGAGGAACGAAATTAGTGTCTTATCTTTACTTTCCTTTTATCTCCAATAAAAGACAAGTAAAGAGGGGCAACTGTCATACCCTAATTTCGTCCGGGGACCTTTGCTTGATGACATGCGACTTTTCTTTGGTCCTTGTGAGGTGCTTCACACCCATCATTAGGCAATTTGTGAAATTCCAGGACATGCCGGAAAACCAAAAAATATTGATGCACAATCCGTAAGTTTCCGTGACACACCGGAAATCAAATGGAAGCATCGTTGCATAATTAAGTGAGGTTCCGTAACATTCTGCAAGTCAAAAAGGGGATGATTATGTAATCCGCAAGGTTCCGTAACATTACGGAAAGAAAACAAGTATCGTTACGAAATTCGTAAGTTTCCGTAACTTTACGAAAAAAGAATCACCAAAAAAAGCAGAGGGGGGTGTACTTAGTAAAAATGGGGGTGCAAATAGCACCCAGGCCCACTTGGGCCCTCCAGAAGATTCCTCCAAAAGGTTGTTGCTTCTGGAGGAAGCAACCTGGCTCGCCTGGGCGAGCTGGCATCTCCCCTATTTTGCTATAAATAGGGGAGGAAGTGAAGAAGAAAAGGGTTCAGCCCCTTAGGCACTTCTCTCTCTTTCGAATTTGCTTGGAAAAATTGTTTCCGTGAAGAAAATCTAAGCCGAGGCGCTTCCGAAACGTTTCCGTAACGTTTTCCGTGAAGAATTTTGCAAAGGTTTCAACCGTTCTTCGACGTTCTTCATTCGTTCTTCATCGTTCTTCGATCTTCAACGGGTAAGTACCTCGAACCAAGCTTTTCGATTCATTCTATGTACCCATGGTGGTCCACATTGTGTTTTGTGTATTTCTATTCCCGTTTCATTTACTTTTTATATCCCCTCTTGACGTGCTTAAGCCATTTTACTTAAGTCATTTCTCGCTTAACCTAAAAATAAAATAAATTTCCACCGATCGTTTGAATTGTATTATCCGTAAACTTCGGTTAAAATGAATTCCGACCGTTCAGTCGTGCCGTAACCACGTTGGAAATCAAAAAAGAGGTAGAAAATGATATAATAATCAAAAAAACATCTTTTAGTAAAATAAAGCGGAAAATCAATCGGACGTTTTCTCTTTGGGATTTCTCATTCTTAATCGAATTGATTAATAACTAAAGTGAAACTAAGGCTAAAATCAACTCGCCTAGTCAAGCTCGTCCACAAAAATAGGTTTTTGAAGTTTGTCATTTCAATATCTCACTAAGTAAAATGGATCATTTTCAAGGTCCAACGCCTTAAAATGATCACCTCTTAAGTAAAAAAGAATCACTTGATAAAAAAAGAACTACGTAGGTCTGATTTTCTCATCCCAAATTGAGGAATACGTAGGAGCAAAGGGAAACACCCTTGTCGACCACAAAAAAAAAAATATAAAAAGGGTATAAAGGATATAAAGACATAAAAAGGGAACATAAAAATCAAAGTCACGTTTGCACATTCGATTAAAGGCTGTCGTCCCTTGGGACGGGCGTGTGGGGTGCTAATACCTTCCCCGTGCGTAAATACAACTCCTGAACCTTTCGCTTAAAAGTTCGTAGATCGCGTCTTTTCCGTTTTTTCCGACGTTTTCCTCAAATAAACGTTGGTGGCGGCTCCGCGCGTATTCCTTTCGTGGAACACGCATCCCGCGAGTCTCGCGTCGCCCTCCCGCCGAAGGGTAGGTTGCGACAGGGTTTACTTTTTAAGCTTAATTTTTAATTTTGGTTTTGGGGTTTACTACTCCTTCTTAGTTCCCACTTATTCCCCATTGCTCCTCTATTCCTTTGGGTTTTAGCTACTTATCCCATACTTTCCTCTACCTTACCCTTGGCCCCATTACAACCTTAAAAGACCTTTTGATCCTCATGTGCATGTGTTTGTGGTGTGGTTGTCAATTTTAAAGTCTTGCCAAGTCTATGTGGTGTTTGCTTTCATGGGTGCTCTGAGAGTAAACAGTAGCCTAGACACTTGAGAGATAAAGTGCATATCTTATGAGGCTTTATCACTTTCCATTCTTGAGTCGATTGACTATCTTGGCATGTTTGAGATGCTTTGATGATTCTCATGACTGTCTTGATTCTTTAACTCTCTACATGTTGGATGTTGCCCATTCTTTTCATTCCTTGAGATTCATTAAGAAATATGAAAATGTTTTTGTGTTTGTTTGTTTCTCTTTAATGTCTCTGGATTTGTTCCTTGCTTTGCTTTTTGATTTTGCGCAGGAGTGTAAAAGGCTAAGTGTGGGAGATTTGATGTGTAATTATATTCTCCTATTTCTTAACCCTTTTTGTCACCATTTTAATTACTAATTAGCCTTAATTGTCAAATTAATTATGCAGTTTTATCATTTGGGCCAACTTGACTAATTTTGTGTTTTTAATTTAATTTCAAGAGAATTATAAGCAATTGGGCTTGAATCTGGAATTGGGCTTGGACTTGAAGAGAGCAAACAATTTTATTTTATCAAATCTTATCTTATCCAGATTTTATTTCATCTAGATTTTATTCCGTCCAGATTTTATTTCATCCAATCTTATCTTATCTTGTCCAGATTTTATTTTATTTCGTTTATGGGCTTGGACTTAAAATAGATTTGTAAGCTTTGGGGCTGAGGACCTATATAATAGCACCAGGGTTTTAGTTTGGGAGTTTTTCGAATAGGAGAATAATTCTAGGGTTTTAGAATTCCAGTTTTTATTACTATTCATGTGCACTGTTCATGTAGAATAAAATTCGTTTTCCGCAATTTCATTTCTGCTTCAATCTACAATTTCGTTTTCTGCTGATTAATGGAAGGCTAAGTCTCCAGCATTGTTTTCTCTTGAGGATCAAGCACAGTTCTCTTTGAGGTTTCGTTATTACTATTGAATTCTGATCAGTTTTTCCTCTTCACCAATTACTCTGTATTTGTTGCTATTTATCCATGCATGCTTAGTGCTTGATTAATTGTCTCTGCACTTAATTTATGTTCATGCTTAATGATCAGTTTCGTTCATGATTAATTGGTGTATGTGTTGCTTAATCACATAATGACAGGCTTATGTTAATTTTCGCTTAGTAATTTAATTTAGGGTTGGATTAAGTGGTTTAACTGATTAAGGATAAATTCTTGTAACCTAGGATAAGAGACTTGCTTGTGAATCAAGGGGAAATAACATGTTTTAATTCTGTTATTTTCTAATTCAAAATTGCTTGCTGTTTAATTTACAAAAACAAACAACCCCCCCCCCCCCCCAATTCGTTAATGTTTTATTACTATATGTTATGAACGTTTGGTTGACCATTGCTCGTTGGGAGACGACCTAGGATCACTTCCTAGATACTGCATTTTTAATGTTTATTTGATTCGGGTACGGCCTCGATCATCGATGTCACGGAGCCACCGGAGCACCCCCGACACCAATTCCACCATGATTGTCATCATCCACACTATTCTTATCCAACGAACAACGTCTACAGTACTCATCTCTCTTTTCCTCTAGGCAAATTCTTGATCCCAAGTACCTAGACTTAAATTTTTTTATGGTGAAACATTTTGATTGTTATCAATTGTTTCAAAACACTAGGTTGATTCCCTTTATGTCTTTGAAACTACCTTACTATCCTGAACTTGTACGAGTCTTTTACTCAAATTTGAAAATTCAAGATGGAACTTTGATTTCTGAGGTGCACGGTATCCCTATGATTATTGATGAATCTGTCTTCTTTTTATTAACCCAGTTACCTAGTCAAGGTGCACCTTTTGAGGGAACCATTGTTGACGACTGGAAGTTTGATTAGTCAAGCTTTGATGCCTGTCGTATGGTCAGCAATGCTCAGGCGGATATGACCGGCAGACTGCTTGTCGGGTCATTGACATTTGATTATCACATCTTGCACTATATCATTGTAAGAATTTTGATGCCTCGTTCTTCTAATCTAGCTCAAGCCTCTGAGGAGGATTTGATTCTGATGTGGGATTTCTTGACCGTTCGTCAAATCGACTGGGCCCATTTGATTCGTTACCGCATGCATAAGGCATTGCGGTCTAGTGCACCTTTACCCTATCCTCAGTTAATCACTTTATTTCTGCGTCATTTCAATGTACCTCTTGCTTCTTAGCCTTTCATTCAAGTTAAATGATCCTTCTCTATTGGTGTTGGAGCGGTCACCTCTTTTGGCTACTGCAAGGAGTTGGATGGCTCTTGGGTGAAGAAAGATGCATCGCCACAGCCTGCAGATGAGCATACAGCTTCTCCTCCATGACATGATTCTTTTGTTCTTCTGAATGATCTTCTCACAGAGTTACGAGGATTCCAAGCACATGTTGATGACCGCATGGATGGTATCAACACACGCTTTGACGCGATGGACCTCCACATCGACCAGCTTGCAGATGACATGAACTTCATTTGTTGTTGTTTTGATCCGCCTGGAGACCCTTAGTTTTATTTTCTTAGTTATAATTTCTACGCTGTGTATTTTGGCTATGTTTAAGACCTCTGACTTGGTATATTTATGGTTTTGGATTGATTTTCTTTGTTTGGATATTTTGCTCTGATTAAATACACTATAATTGAATTCTGTATGAATGTTGATTGCTCTAGTATTATGATTGGTTTTGTGTTCTCGTCCTGGATAAATTATATTTGTTTTTTTGGGCACTTTGGCTTTTTGATGTTTCCAAAGGGGGAGACAAACGAGGTTTAGAGAAATCAAGAAAGATAAAGTTTTAGATTTCAAAAAAATTAGGCATAATCTCCAAGACAAAGGGGAAGCTTGGAATGAATGAACGAACAATAGAAATTGTATATGCTTTCTTGATTCCAAGTTTTGTCATCATCAAAAAGGGGGAGATTGTAGAAGCAAAGCTTCAAGAAGATTTTGATGATGCCAATAGTAAAGCATATCCAAGACAATTCAAAAAGATTTTGATGATTCCAATAGTCAAGCATATCCCAGACAATTCAAGAAGATTTTGATGATTCCAATAGTCAAGCATATCCAAGACAACTCAAGAAGATTTTGATTTCAAGAAAGATCTGTCTTCATGGATAATTCAAGTAAGCATCAAGCAATCCAAGATATTCAAGTTAGATTGACTAGATAGATTCTTACGTTAGATCTATAAGTTAGATTTGAAAGCACAAAGATTTGGCCAAGTTATTCTTCTTTCAAAAAAAATGATTTTAAAGTTTTCTCTTTGGTAATCGATTACCAGAGACGGTAATCGATTACCAGAAGCATAAAAGATTTCTGAAAATCATTTCAAACATTTTTCAACGGTTTTCAAAATGTGTAATCGATTACCAACATATTGTAATCGATTACCAATGACTCTGAATGTTGGAAATTCAAATTATAAATTAAGAGTCATAATTGTTCAAGAAAAATAACTGTGTAATCGATTACACAAATATTGTAATCGATTACCAGTGAGTAGTTTCAAAAAATAATCCCAACAGTCACAACTTTTCATTTGAATTTTGAATGGCCATCAAAGGCCCATAAATTAGTGACTTGGGAATGAAATTGGTAGAGAGTTTTGCTTGATCAAAATGTTTTATCCTCTCAAAAGATGATGAGAGTTTTCATTGCCCAAAAAGTTATATCCTCTCAAGAGATTAAGAGAGTTTTTGATTGCCCAAAAAGTTTTATCCTCTCAAATGATTAAGAGAGTTTTTCACTGAGTTCAAAGTTCTCATCCTCTCAAATACAAATTATCTTATCTTCACAATTCCTTGGCCAAACACTTGTGACATTCAATAAGGAATTGAGCACTTCATTGTAACATCTGTCTCTTTCAAGAAAGATCATTTCTTCTTCCTCTCTTTCTGATCAAAGGGCTAAGAGACTGAGAGTCTCTTGTTGTAAAGCATCTGAACACAAAGGAAGGGATGTCCTTGTGTGTTTCAGAAGGTGTAAAGGATTACGAGATAGTGGAACTCCCAAGCGGCTTTCTTGGGGATCGGACGTAGGCAACGGACTTTGCCGAACCTGTATAAAAACTGTGTTTACACTTTCTCTTCCCTTAAACTCTTTTATTTATTGTTGCTTAACAGTTACATTCAGATTGTTTAATTTGAATCATCATTTAGAAATTCATCTTTAAGGGAACTTGGAACTTGCATTAGAATCAAAGTAGAATTTTTAATTGGGGAAACAGTTTGTAATATCTTAATTCAACCCCCCTTCTTAAGATATCTGAGGCCACATGTCTAACAAGTGGTATCAGAGCTTCATTCTTGTATAAAGTTTAGAAGCTTCAAGAATAATGGCCTTAGCAAACTTATTATTCCAAAAAGGAAATTCAATAAATAGGCCTCATATTTTTAATGGAGAGGGTTACCACTACTGGAAAACCCGAATGCAAATCTTCATTGAGGCAATAGACTTGAACTTTTGGGAAGCCACAGAAATGGGACCTTATGTGCCCACCATGGTGGCTGGAAATAAAACAACAGAAAAGCCTAGGGTAAATTGGAGTGAGGAAGAAAGAAGACGAGTACAATATAACTTAAAATCTATTCATGGAATAATTTATTCATGTTTCATTTGATGAGTCTAATGCTATTCCTCCAAGAAAGGATATTTTAAATGATATTGAAGAATCTTTAGAACAAATGCGTATTCATGGACAAGATTCTAAAGGAAAAGGAGAAGGAAGCAATGAGGATTCTCATGTTGATGAAACCAAAAAAAATGATGATCTTCCAAGAGAATGGAAAGCTTCTAGAGATCATCCCCTTAACAGCATCATTGGTGATATCTTAAAATGTGTAACAACTAGACATTCTCATAAAGATATATGCGATAATATGGATTTTGTTTCAATAATTGATTGAATTTGATTGTAAAGTGTTTGTTTGTGTTTGATTATTCTATTTGATTGTGTTTAATGATTATGCTTGATTGACTTTGATTGTAAAGTGTTTGACTATGTTTGATTGAGTTTTAATGCTTGTTTTCTGCTTAAGTTTTTTATTGTCTTTAATAATTGTTTTTAATTGTGTTTTGATGATTGCTCTTGATTGTGTGTTTGATTGATTTTTCTTGATTGTGTTTTTGATTGATGTGTTATTGTGCTTGTCTTTTCGATTAATATTGAATGATTGTTAGTATGATTTGATGTGCTTGATTAAAATGGGCGAGTTGTTATTGTGAATAATTATTTTTGACTTGCTTGATTTATTTGTTAATGATTGATTGCTTGATTGATTCTTGAAGTTTAATGAAGTTTCTAGACTTAGAAATAAGTATTTCTAGGAGAAAAGGCTTGATATAGTATTATGGTAATCGATTACCACTCTGTGTAATCGATTACACAAGAACAACCTTCTTGTAATTGATTACAGTGGCCATGTAATCGTTTACCAGTAGGGTGTTTGTTCTGGTAATCAATTACCAACCCTTGTAATCGATTACCAAACGTCTCTCCCAATAAATGTGAACCTTCAGTAGCTGTGTTTTCACGATTTCTTCCCTCGATAGTGCTTTCTCTTCCCCAATCTTCAAACTGTCATATCTCCTTCATTTCTCAACCAAATCACCTCCCATAAAGCCCATTTTTCATCATTTTTAATTCTCTTTTATTTCAACCGATTAAAATCTTCAGAAAATACATCAAATGGTAGAATCATCCAAGAAGCGCAAGGGTTCATACACCTCTGCTTCTGCAACAATAATTTGATGTCTCGGAGCCACCGGAGCACCCCCGACATCAATTCCACCATCATTTTCATCATCCACACTATTCTTATCTGATGAACAACGTCTATGGTACTCATCTCTCTTTTCCTCTAGGCAAATTCTTGATCCCAAGTACCTAGACCTAAAATTTTTTACGGTGAAACATTTGATTGTTATCAATTGTTTCAAAACTATGGGTTGATTCCCTTTATGTCTTTTACTCAAAACTCTGGGTTGATTCCCTAGGATCAATATTTCGGTTGATTGATTAAATGTCAAACGGCTCCATTGTCATCACTCCAAAATTTTCAAGTGACTAAATCAAACAAAACATACACTTTAAGGGAGTCCCCGAAGAGATTTTCAAAAACATAGGATGAGGTCTCATGGGTTATCACGTCTTTCAAAAAAAGATGGTCAATCTATGTTTTCTACAAAAATAAAAAAAAAGAGAAAAAAAAATCAAATCAAAATCACAAAAATAGGAAAGAATGTCATGAGCATTATACATTTTTCATGATTCAAAGCCTTTTTGCATTACTAGCATTTCAAGATGAAGATTGCATGCATCTGCATCCCATAAATCATGTTCATATTAGGCTATAAGTGCATAGATTTCTCTTTATATACCAATTTCCCAAATCTAATGTCCTATCTTTTAAGTTTAGGATGAGAGGCCATCTCAAAGAGTCAACCTCTTGCTTTCTCATAAGGTTGAGCCCTTTGGTACTAGTACCTATTGTCATACCCTAATTTCATTTGGGGACCATTGTTTATCGGCATGCGACCTTCGTTTGACCACCTCAAGAAGTCTCTGGGCAGAAACCACCTCCATTTTGTTAAAAAATGGCATCCGGGGCTTCTGTAATGCTTCCGTAAAATTTCTGAAAACCTTGGGTTAGCATATTTCACTTAATATTGGTGAAAATGAAGAGAAAAAAGAGGAAAATCAAGTCTGAAACGCTCCCGTAAGGCTTCTGTTACTTTTCCGTAAAGTACGAAAAGGGTGGGGTGAACTTAGTAATTGGGGTGCGCTCATAAATCTTCCTCAAGAAGCCTCTGGGTGGCAAGCACCTCCCTTTTTCCCTATAAATAGGGGAGGAGGGCTATTTCAAAAATGTTCATGACCCCTAGACTATGCATTTAAGCTGTTTTGGATGAAAAAATGTGTTTCAGTGAAGAAAATCTAAGCCGAGGTGCTGTCGTAACGCTTCCAAGACATTTCCGTGAGCAAATCCATGAAGATTTTCCGTCGTTCTTCACCGTTATTCGTTCGTTCTGTGGTCTTCAATCGGTAAGTGTTCAAATCCGAGACTTTCAATTCATTTCGTATTTTGTTTGCTTTCATCTTCATCTCGTTCACTTTCGATTTTCTTTTCTTCCGCTTTTAACGAGCTTTTTTACCGTTTATTTAAGCCGTTATCTTGCCTAATAAATGATAAAATGAATTTCAACCGATCATTTGTGTTGTAATCTCATTTAATCACTGTTAAAATAAAATCCAACGGATCGTTCACGCTGTAACCTCGGTTAAATAAAAAAAGGCAAAATAATAATAAAATAATCAAAATATCTTGAAAAAATAATAATAAAATAATCAAAATATCTTTGAATAAAATAATCAAAAAAATCAATTGGACGTTTTTCTTTGGAAGTTTCCTTGAATGAATTGACTAATAACCAAAGTGAAACTAAGGCTAAAATCAACTCACAAATCAAGCTTTGTCCGCAAAAGTCACTTAAAACCGTTTTAAGGTCCAACGTCTTAAACGGTCCTCTTTGCTTTTATCGGTTAACATGGACTGTTCAAAAGCATAAAATCAACCCATAACTTTACCACTTTTGCAAGAACTACGTAGGTCTGATTTCCTCATCGCAATTGAGGATACGTAGGAGCAAAAGCCTCGCTTTTGTCGACCACCCCAAGAGATCGTTAATGGTCCATCGCCTTAATGTTTGTCTCCTTTCAAAACTAAGAGATCATTAATGGTCCAATGCTTTAATGTTTCTCTCCTTTCAAAAAAATCAAAAGATTGTTTAATGGTCCAACGCCTTAAACGACTTTTGTTCGGTTAAAATCGATCTTACGGAAAAAAGATCAAAACAACTTAACCAACGTTTAGTTCTGAAAGAACTATGTATGTCTGATTTCCTCATCGCAATTGAGGATATGTGGGAGCGAGGGAAACACCCTTGTCGACCACAAAAAGATAAAAAGCATAAAAATACAAAAAAAGAAGGGAAAATACATAATTTTGAAGTCATGTCTTGCACACTCGATTAAAGGTTGTCGTCCCTTGTGATGGACGCATAGGGTGCTAATACCTTCCCCGTGCGTAAAAACAACTCCTAAACCTTTCACGATTAAAAGTTCATAGACCACACACTTTTCAGTTTTTCCGACATTTTCCCCAAATAAACGTTGGTGGCGACTCCGCGCGCCTTCCTCCCTTGGAAGACACACCCGTGAGCCCCACGTCGCCCTCCCGCCAAAGGGTAGGTTGCGATAGTTGGTGACTCCACTGGGACTGTTATTGAGAAAGATAGGCCAATCAATCAGTGTGCAACATCTCATCATGACTTCTTCTTTATTTATGTTCTCCCTTCCCTTTTATCTTTGGTTTTTGTCCATATTTGTACATAACCTTTGCTATGTTGTTGTGTTTGGTGTGTTTGTTTATCAATTACATTCATAGTTAGAAATACCCTTTGGTGTGTTTGGGTTGCTTCCTCCAGAAGCAATCCTGCTTCGAAAATACTCTGGAAGGCCTAAATTCAAAATTTCAAAAATTGTTATTTGCACCCCCCATTTTGAAAAGTTCACCCCCCTTCTTGCATAATTTACAAAAAAGTTACGGAAGCCTATAGGACTTAACTTTCTTCTTTTTTCTCTTCCCTCTCACCCATATTAAGTGAAATATGCTTATTTAGGGTTATGAGAATTTTACGGAAGCATTACGGGAGTCCTTGAAGCCCCGGAAGCCATTTTTTAACAAAACGGGGGAGGTGGTTGCCGCCCAGCTCGCCCAGGCGAGCTAGGTTGCTTCCACCTTAAGCAAGGAAATGCCCAGAATCCTCTAGAAGGGCCAGATTTGATAATTTCTATTTGCACCCCCCATTTTACTAAATACACCCTCTTTGCCCTTTTATGCTGATTCTTTTTCCGTAACGTTATGGAACTTCACAAATTATGTAACGATACTTGTTTTCTTTCTGTAATGTCACGAAACTTTACGGATTACGCAACCATCCCCTCTTCAGCTTCTAGAATGTTACGGAACTTTACGAATTGCGCAATAATGTTTCCTTTCGACTCCCGACATGTCGCAGAACTTAACGGATTGCCTAACGATGGGTGTCAAGTTCCTCGAAGTGGTCAAGTGAAGGTCGCATCCCAACAAACAGATGGTCCCCATACGAAATTAGGGTATGACAGTTGCCCCTCTTTACTTACCTTTTATCGGAGATAGGAGGAAAGTAAAGATAAGACACTGATTTCGTCCAACTTAGCCTCTTCCGTAATTAATCTATGATGATTCCTGAAGGCCATCCTTTGCCCATCATGGGGATTTAATTGATCTTAATCACAATAGTTCCAACCAAAACGATTTGAAATAATTGACTCCCGTCTCTCTTTCTTTTTTTCTGCACAACAAAAAACAAACAAAAGATAACATAATATACACATATACACATTTTTTGGCGAATGAATCGATTGGGAAAACAATAAAAACTGTATTTTCCCCTCACTGGGGGCTCCGTACTTTATAACGGAGGATGCACGAAGAGACTAGGCAATCAATTCGCGGGGCTCCGGTCTTGATGGTGGAGGATGCATGAATAGCGCTAGGCAATCAATTCATGGGGCTCCGAACTTGATGATGGAGGATGCATGAACAACGCTAGGCAATCAATTCATGGGGCTCTGGACTTGATGATGGAGGATGCACTAACAGCGCTAGGCAATCAATTTGGGGGGCTTCGGACTTGATGGCGGAGGATGCATGAACAACGCTGGGCAATCAATTCATGGGGCTCCGGACTTGATGATGGAGGGTGCATGATCAGGGAAAGGCAATCAATTCATGGGGCTCCAGATATGATGGTGGAGGATGCATGAACAGCGCTAGGCAATCAATTCATGGGGCTCCGGACTCGATGGTGGAGGATGCATGAATAGCGCTAGGCAATCAATTCATGGGGCTCCGGACTTGATGATGGAGGATGCACGAACAGTGCTAGGCAATCAATTCACCGGGCTCCGGACTTGATGATGGAGGGTGCATGAATAGCGCTAGGCAATCAATTCACGGGGCTCCGGACTTGATGGTGGAGGATGCACGAACAGTGCAAGGTAATCAATTCATGGGAATCCGGACTCAATGGTGGAGGATGCATGAACAACGCTTGGAAATCAATTCATGGGGCTCCAGACTCGATGGTGGAGGATGCATGAACAGCGCTAGGCAATCAATTCATGGGGCTCCGGACTTGATGGTGGAGGATGCATGAACAGCGCTAGGCAATCAATTCATGGGGCTCCAGACTTGATGATGGAGGATGCACGAATAGCGCTAGGCAATCAATTCGTGGGGCTCCGGACTTGATGGCGGAGGATGCATGAACAGTGCTAGGCAATCAATTCATGGGGCTCCGGACTTGATGGTGGAGGATGCATGGACAACGTTAGGCAATCAATTCATGGGGCTCTGAACAAGATCTGAATTTAGGACCGAATGGTCCACCGAGTTCTTTCACCTAAATGGCGAACATGCTTTAGCAAGCAAAAAAATAAATCATTCACGAGAGCACCATATTTTAGAGAAACAATATGCTTGTGCCAAAATAGTTTTCCTTGTAACCGAAATGAAGGGTAGGATGTCAACGTTTAGCTTTTAAATGAACATTCATGGGAAACGTCGGGTCAAACTAAAATTGGGAATAAAATCACTCATAGTGTATAAAAACTCACACATGTAAGTGTTTTACCCTAATTCCAAACCCTAGCTGCACCATGACTTTATTTTGCGCATGATTTCCTATCGAACCAAAAGATTCCACGCGCGATCACGGATCAATAGGATTTTCTCGAGGGTAGTGTTTTTGGAGAGGAAACTGGGTGTTTCGGTCTTTTCCTCTTTGTTTATGTGGGGCGGGACAACACCAGTTGGGAGCGACCTTGAATGGCCATCACAAAGGAAGAACCACTTCGAAATGGGTTTTCCTTTTGTCGGCGTTCATTTACCTCGCCGAAAATTTATCTAGTCTGAAGACCTTCTGTTCTCTTTCTTGGTTTCCTTTATTGATCGGGAATTATTCTGTTTTCCTCCGATCTTTTCCTTTTTACTTTCTTCCGATCTTTGATCGGGAATCCTTCTTTTCCTTTTCTTTTCTTTCTTTTCATTTCTCCCTTTTCTTTCTTTTCATTTCTTTCTCTCTCTCTTTTTTTTCGATCATTGATTGGGAATTCGGGTTTTAGCATTCATTATTCCCTCTCCCTTGAGGAGATTCTGCTGTCCTCTTCTTCGGGGGAAAGGATGAGGATTCTCTTCATGGGCCAAGGTTCAAGGTAGCTTAAGGTTGTGTCTCAACATGTTCTTTTCATCGTGCGTGCCCGATTTTGATATTTGGGGCAAAACAAATTCATGTGTCAGGGTGTTGGTTTCGGGTTAAACTCCCATATTATTTCCACGAGGCGAGCGTAACAATGATGATTTGGAAACAACGCGCAAAATTAGTCATGCATACAGCTAGGTGGGTACTCAAGCATCGAGCTTATGGCATTATGATACTAAGGCTTGGGATTTACGCAAGTAGACCCAACGTTTCCAAATTATGTTCTTTCATTAGTTCAACGAATCCATCCATTCTTATCTCGGTTACTTTGGAAAATAAACTTTTAGCGTCAATTTTTTGTTTCCAAAAGATATGTTTGCTCTCTATGAATGATTTGTGCTTCCTATGACCATAACATGCCGACCTTCGAGGTCTTTCTTTCTCTTTTCTTTTTGTTTCATTTTTTCTGATGCATGTTTGCAAAAAACTATACATCCATCGCTATCTATGAGAAAAGCTTTTTTCCTCTGTACACCTACGTTCCTATACACGAAAAAAAAACTTTTTTCTCTATATACACACGCGTTGAAAAACTCTTTCTCTCTATACCGACATGGTCTATATAAAATCTCTATTCCTTTTCAAAGATTTCTTTTCCCCTTTTCAATATACACTCATTGTTTATATAAAAATTTCCTTTATATACACTCATTCTCATATACAAGAATTTCTTTTCACATTGTTTATATACAAAAATTTCTTTTCTTTTCTTTTTATACAGATATGACATTTTGTTCACAACGCCTCTTCTTTCTCTATTCTTGGCATTATTATGACGTTAGTTCGTTTTATTTTAGGATGGCGTTCCTAAACAAAAACTCTATACGGTTCCGAAATTTCAACAAATATTATCGACAATAATGAAATAAGCACTAACGCAACAATCAAAACAAAATGTATGCACAAAACAAATGACAATCGAAAAAAAAGCAACAAAAACAAAAGTTAGTCCCTCAAGTCATAGAAACAAGATAACATACAAATGATAAATGATGAAACATAAAAATGAAAAGAATATGAATCTGGGAATCCAAGGTCATGTGGCTCCACATGCCACCGGACTCTTGGGTCATGGTAACAAAAGGTGGGGTGGTCGACAAAAGCAGGGTTTTTGCTCCTACATATCCTCAATTTGTGATGAGGAACTTAGACCTACGTAGTTCTTGTTAACTGTGAGACTAAAATAGTCTCGGTGTTTTTTTTTTTTTACTAAAATGCGAACATGCGTCTGTTGCCCACTGCCGGCCATCCCCAGGCTGCTGTGGTGTTTCGCCCTGCGCTTGCCTGGGGGCGCAGTACTTCTTGATGAAAGCTCGATTAGTAGGGATCTTGATGACCTTGCTGGGGGCGAGAGGCACTCTGTAGAACTGATAGAGGCCCGTAATCAGAGCTGACAACTCCAAGACCCTGTTGGACTTCTTCGGGTCCACTGGTGTCTTGCGGGCGCGATCCCTGCAAACAATTGATGACATCAGAAATCAGTTGAGCGATGTGCATACTTACCTATGTCATGATGGCGTGACCTTGCTGGGGGGAACGGGCACCTTGTAGGACAAATAGAGGCCTGTAACCAGAGCTGGAAACCCCAGGGCTCTGTTGGGCTCCTCTGGGTCCATTGGGTGTCTTGTGGGCGCGATCCCTACAAATAGTAGATGGCAACAGAAATCATTTGGACATAATGCATACCTACCTATGTCAGGACGGCACAGACCAACTGATACTTCCATAGGGGGAGATCGGCATTACGGTCGCTGGGCAGAATGTTGCTAAGTAGCAATGTCATATATGTCTGTTAAGAGTGGTCTTGTTGGTGCGCACGATCCGCACTTGTCTCTTTGCAGCGGCACGGGTGAAATCTTGCCCTGGTATGCATAGTAGTTGTGCGATAGCCTCCCTCTCTGGTTGTGCTAGCACAGTTGGTCGCTCCTCCAGGATCAGAGGGTGGCCCAAGAACTGATAAAAGGAAACTACTCGCCCCTTAACCGGGAGCGCAAGTCTCAGTTAAGCTTTAAGGGCAGAGGACCTTAAATTCTCTTAAGGTGTGGCTATGGAGCCCACTGAAAGTGAGGACGCGTAGCCCTCTAAAGGCGAGGACATCTAGTCCACTGAAGGTGAGAATGTGTAGTCCTCTGAAGGTGAGGGTGTGCAACCCTCTGATGGCGAGCACGTGTAGTCCTCTGAAGGTGAGGGTGTGTAGCCCTTTGAAGGTGAGGAGGTGTAGTCCTCTGAAGGTGATGGCATGCAGCTCTCTGATGGCGAGGACGTGTAGTCCTCTGAAGGTGAGGGTGTGCAACCCTCTAGAGGCGAGGGCGTGCAGCCCTCTGAAGGTGAGGACGTGTAGTCCGCTGAAGGCGAGGACGTGCAGTCCTCTGACGGCGAGGACGTGTAGTCCTCTGAAGGTGAGGACGTGCAGTCCTCTGAAGGTGAGGACGTGTAATCCTCTAAAGGTAAGGATGTGTAGTCCTCTGAAGGTGAGGATGTGCAGTCCTCTGAAGGTGAGGGTGTGCAGCCCTCTGATGGCGAGGATGTGTAGTCCTCTGAAGGGGAGGGCGTGCAGCCCTCTGAAGGTGAGGACGTGTAGTCCCCTGAAGGTGAGGGCGTGTAGCCCTCTGAAGGCGAGGACGTGTAGTCCTCTGAAGGGGAAGACGTGTAGTCCTCTGAAGGCGAGGACGTGTAGTCCTCTGTAGGCGAAGGCTTGTAGCCCTCTAATGGCGAGGACGTGTAGTCCTCTGATGGCGAGGACATGTAGTCCTCTAAAGGCGAGAACCTGTTGTCCTCTGATGGCGAGGACGTGTAGTCCTCTGAAGGCGAGGACGTGTAGTCTTCTGAAGACGAGGGCGTGTAGCCCTCTGAAGTTGAGGGTGTGGAGCCCTCTGAAGGTAAGGACGTGTAGTCCTCGGAATGTGAGGGTACTAGTACCCAAGGGTCCACCCTTTTGAGAAAGCAAGAGATTGACTCATTGAGTGGGCCGGTCATCCCAAATTCCAAAAGATGGGACATTAGGTGTAGGAAATCTACGCAGTTAACATGATTTTTAGGGATGCAGATGTATGCAACCTTTGAAATTTGGTAAATGTGGACTTCATATGAAGCAATGCAATGAAACGGAAAGTTGTACAATGTTCATGACATTCTTTCCCTATTTTGTGATTTTGATTTTGATTTAACTTTTTTGGAAAACACAGATTGAGTGTCCTTTTGAAAGAGGTGATAATTCATGCATCCTTATCCTATCTTTTGCAAATCTCTCCGGGAACTCCCTCAGAGTGTATGTTTTGTTTGATTTAGTCACTTGACCATTTTGGAGTGACGACAATGGAGCTTTTTGATATTTAATCAATCCGTTGAAATGCCAGGGTTTGTCCCCCCTTTTTTTTGTTTAAAAACATCGACGGGTGAGAACTTTTGATCTGCCCCTAGGTTCGCTTAAGACTCATGCACAATGCCCCTCATTGCCCCAGTGTAGGGCTTTGAGGTACCAATTGTTATCTTTCGTCATGACCTTGTAGCAAGGGAGAATGAAAGAAGCGGTTGATTCTTGCAAAAAGAATTTTCCAAGGACGAGAAATAGTTGAAGGATTTTTTTCAGTTGATGGATTAAGTCAAATGACTCCTATTCTTGATAACTCACTTCTCTCTAAAAAAGACAAACTTTCCATAATGATAAAATGAGGTCACATGAACATCTATATTTTTACTTGAAAACACAGTCAATCAAATGCTTTTTTTTTATTTTGAAACTTATTTTTGCTTTACTTGTCGTTTTACGGCACCCTCACCAAATGTGTAGCATGAGTAATTTCTGATTGAACGGTCTTGGAAGTCCAAACTTAGGAGCGTAGGTCGCTTGAGCAAACAGACCAATGGCTTGCACCCACATTTCGGTGAAAGTTGAATAAGCAAAGATGTGTTTGTGAGAGGATGAGGGAAAAAGATATCAAATTTATCCATTTTATTTAGCATTGTAACTGTGGTTTACAATAATGGTATAAACTTGAAAATCCTGATGAGTCATTAGAGACATCTAACAACAGCTTTCAAAATTGCCCCATGTGTGGCATCTCTTGTCAATGTCAGGATTTACACGCGATTCTCCTCAAATTTCAGCCAGCCCGCATCAATTAGACCTTACACCTTACGCTTCAGGGCCCTACAATGCTCAATGGAACGCCCCGGGGCTTTTCCATGACAAGCACACGTTGCGTTCGAGTCGTATTCTCGGAGAAATGGAGGTTGATGAACCTTGGCTGGGGTTATGGCTACCATTGAATTATCAAGTAGATATGGGAGCAAGTCAGCATAGGACACCAGAATTGGGGTGAATTCTACAGGCTTTTTCGCTGCAAAATTCATTTCTTGGTTGGTGTTTTGGTTTGTGCTAAAGGTGGTGTTCGTCATTGGAAGTGCGGTAGACAGGCTTTGTGGTTGATTTAGGGATGGCCTTTGTGGATAACTGGGTGGTGGGTAAGGAGAAGGTTTGTTATTGGCTGAGTAATGACATTGTTAGGTTGGTGGGAAACTTGGCAGTATAGGAATGGCAGTCATAACATGGGTTTCTCCCTCATTCTCAACCTCTTCATTTGCCCTATTTTTTTTGCATTTATCAAAGCATGATGATCAGATTTGTCTCTTTTTAGACCCACTTCGATCATTTTGCCAGCGAAGACCAAATCCGCAAAGCTTGAAGGTGTGTAACCTACCATTTTCCATAATAGAACACTAGTAATATGTCTACTATCATTGTTATTATTTCATTCTTCGTCATTGAGGGAAACACTTGGGCTGCCAGATCCCTCCACCTTTGGGCATATTCTTTGAAAGATCTGTGCCCCCTTTTTGCACATGTTCTGTAGTTGCATCCTATCTGAAGCCATTATACTGACACTACCTAACGAAGGCAACCATTTGGTCTTTCCAAGAATGCACTCGGGAAGGTTCCAAGTTAGTGTACCAGGTAACAGCTACCCCAGTAAGACTTTCTTGGAAGGAATGTATCAGTAATTTCTCATCTTTTGCGTATGCCCCCATCTTCCGACAATACATCTTTAGATTGTTTTGATTGCTCTTGATCTTATGATTATGCTACATTGAGGACAATGTGTTGTTTAAGTGTGGGGGGGAGACTGTTCTTTTTTTTTTTTGTTCTTTATTTGGGGGTTTTCTGGTTTAATTTTGTTAGGTTTTCTATGTTAATTTTGTTATTTTGGTTTTATGTTTTGTGTACAACATTGCATGTTTCTCTTTGAATTTTGGGTTATGTACTGGTAATGGGTAATTGTTTTTGAAATAGGAGTTTCTTGGCATTTTGTGATCCTTGTTTTTCTCTACATGTCAAGTTAGTTTTGAAATTTCGAATTGAAAGTGATAGATTTACCCTTGGTGAGAATTTGAGCCATCATCATCTATTTTATTCGGTATGTTTTGCCCCATTGATTGCTTGCACAATAGCCTTGGCTTGACTCTTGTTGATACTTCTTGCTTCACATGCATGTTGGGAGATGATTTAGGCATTTTGTTCTTATAAGCCTATAGCCAAATGAACCTACCTTGAATTAATTCCTTTGATATCCCCTTTGAGCCTATGTTCCCCTTTCTTTGTTTTGAAGCTCATTACAAGCCTTAAGTGAAAAACCATGATCTCACCCTACCCTTAAGGAATTTTGGAGCTTTGGAATTGTTTTGGGAATAATGGGGGGGGGGGGGGTACGTTTCATTGGATGATATGTTTTTCTTGGCCATGCTTGATGATGTATTTTGGCCATGCTTGATGTATATACATATATTGCCTAATTGTTGCTCTATTTTTCAAATGCTTTCAAATGCTACTGCTCACGTTCAAAAAACAAAAAACAAAAAAAAAACAAAAACAAAAAAAGAATGAAGTTGAATAAATGAGGTCTTGGTTTGAAGACTTGGATTGGTTTGAGGACTTGGTTGATTTTGTTTTGGGTTTGTCATACCCTAATTTCGTCCGGGGACCTTTGCTTGATGACATGCGACCATCTTTTGCGTATGCCCCCATCTTCCGACAATACATCTTTAGATGGTTCTTGGGGCAAGTAGTCCTCTTGTACTTGTCAAAGTCCAGCACCTTGAACTTGGGAGGGGTGATGATATTGGGTACTAGGAACAACTCTTCTAGGTTAGCAAAGGCATAATCTTCACCTCCTTCAATGGTCCTAAGCCTTTCCTCTAGATGATCCAACTTTCCCATTTTTGCCATAGCATGAGGGTTTTTACTTGTTGTGGAATGCAAGAGGTGTAGTTGTAGGTGATACTGAGGGCCCTCCAAAGTGTTTTGCAGGGGTATACCACCAACTGCTTGCCCTTCAGTGGCATACCCGAGGCAAGGCTCGAAGTCGGCTAGATTGTGGTGGGGAATTTCATGTGTCTCCCCCATGATTTAAGAGACATGTGCATGATCAGTTTGGGGTTGTTGGCTCTCAATGGGTATAGGAGTGGAGTTATTGACATTCTCATTGGGAGTGTACGCCACATTGGGCAGCGTATAGTTGGGAGGCAAGCCATATGGCGAGAAGGCATGCTCGTTTTGAATTTGCACATCATGGGGTCGTCCGTACTTCCCAAATCTTTGCCCACCATATCTGAGGTTGGATGATTCTTTTGGTTGAGATCAGATGGGGGCATCGGGTTCACCTTAGCAACAGCCCTGGTAGCGGCAACTGCAACCGCATTAGCTTCCATTATCTTCTTCATGCTCATCATGGCCTCCATCATTGTGGCCATTTGCTCTTTCATGGCCTCCATTTCGGCCTTCATCTGCTCTTGCACCACCTCTACTTCACCCATTACTCTAGCTCTAGCACAGGTTCGGTAAGGGCGCCGTAAAGCGTGTTCTTTTTTTTATAACAATGATTAAGTTCTTTTTTTTCAAGGAAAGAATGCAACGAGCAATGCAACCAATGAAAAGCACAGATGTATGCGAATGATGCACAGTATTGCGAATTTTTATGCAGGACATGGGGTTGAATCAATTTAGATTTTCAACATGGTCCATGACATCTTTGTCAAGGTGAAACTGGAAGTAACAAGGACATCAACAATCCTAAATGTGTTTGGCAGTAGACGAAGCAGTGATGTAACTCGGTCCATCTTTTGCCCCAATTTTTGCAAGATGGTTACTTCCATATTTCAACTTGACTTGATGAACCTTTTCGTAAAAGCATGAGCTTGGTTCAACCCTATAATCCAAGGAATGGCAATTCTGATCGCCAATACTTCAACAACATTTCATAGGGATGAATGACTCGGACATACTTTAAGCTATGCATGGAAAATGTAATTATGAAATTGAGATGCCCGAAGAAACATCATTTCCTAGTTAACCATGCATTAGGTACCATGTTCAATCATTTCGTTTTTAAGTGAAACGGGTTTATGATCCCAACATGGTTGGCTCATGGTACCGAATATATGCAACTAAGAATGCATCATGAATTTTCATGCTTCCCTTTTTGTTTTTGTTTTGTAGAGGAAAATGCAAGGATCATGCATGAGCGAACATGAAAACAAAAGGTATGCAATTTGTAGAACAAAAAGTATGTTGAACGCATATGCATGATGATGCAATGACTCATGCAAAATGTGATGCTGGAATATGATAACGGACAAATGCAGGAATGATATGTTCATTATGATGCCATGAAGAGATGCTTATTTGATGCATGATATGAATGCATTCACGGACACGAGGGCCTGGAAAATTATCTCTTCTTGCGCATTTGGGGGTGCAGTGCCTTATATGTGTAGTTTAAGAAGGTGATATGGATCTTCCGGCTTCCCATGACAAAAGACGAGACCAACATACAACGCGTGCGTGATGACATGATGTAGACGCGCAAAATCATAACATGGAGATGCACATAGTATGACAATATCCACAAATAATTACAAGCAAAGCCGTACAAGACATTTAGGACTACATGCATGGAAGTGTTTAAAACGGTACGCAGCGTGTTTGCTCCGTGCCCCTATTTTAGGGACCTACTCGGGAGGAACCAAAAGGCCTTTTAATGATAATTCCCAAGGTGGTCATATCTCTCTTGATGGTCTCTAGAGGTATCATCCCCTTCGAAGAACATATTGCGGCAGTAGGGACTACTAGCAACAATATGTTATCAAAGAGTAAAACTCTAGATGAGGGTTCACTGTAATCAAGCAAGTCGGAGACCAAGCATGACCACAGATTCACCTCCACTCCTTATGTTCCCATGGACCCGGGTATAGGGCCCTTTTTCAACTCACCGTGTGTGCAAATAGTGTTGGTGTTTGTGTGCATCAAATGAATAAATATTTACCTCATGCATACATTTTAAAACACACTAAAAGCATCAGAAGAGTTTATATATACAAGAACATAAGAAAAAAAAAGACAAAGAAAAAGAACAAAAGGGAAGTCATAGTAAGGAAAGCACACTGATTGATTGGCCTAACTCTCTAACAATCGTCCCCAGTGGAGTCGCCAACTGTCGCAACCTACCCTTCGGCGGGAGGGCGACGCGAGGGCTCACGGGTGCATCTTCCAAGAAAGGAAAATGCGCGGAGTCGCCACCAACGTTTATTCGAGGAAAACGTCGGAAAAAATGGAAAGGTGTGGTCTACGAACTTTAAGTGTGAAAGGTTCGGGAGTTGTATTTACGCACGGGGAAGGCATTAGCACCCCACGCATACGTCACAAGGGACGACAGCCTTTAATCAAGTGTGCAAATATGACTTCAATTCATTTTATTTTCCCTTTTACATTTTTTATGTCTTTTTATGCCTTTTATATTTTTATCTTTTTGTGGTCGACAAGGGTGTTTCCCTTTCTCCTACGTATTCCTCAATTGTGATAAGGAAATCAGACCTACGTAGTTCTTTCAAAAGGGGCGAATCAAGTGATTCTTTTTACTCGGAAGGGGGTCATTTAAGGCGCTGGACCTTTAAATGATCCATTTTACTTGGTGAGAAAGCTAAGGCGTTGGACCTCTAACCATCTCACGAGGTCGACAAAAGCGGGGCTTTTGCTCCTACGTATCCTCCATTGAAGAGAAAATCAGACCTACGTAGTTCTCACGAAGGCAGTAAAGTGATGTTTTGATTTTTATGCTTTTGAACGGTTCGTGTTAACTGATAAAAGCAAAGAGGACCGTTTAAGGCGTTGGACCTTAAAACGGTTTTCAGTGATTTTTGCGGACAAAGCTTGATTTGTGAGTTGATTTTAGCTTTAGTTTCACTTTGGTTATTAGTCAATTCATTCAAGGAAACTTCCAAAGAAAAACGTCCGATCGATTTTTCTTATTATTTTATTTAAAGATATTTCGATTATTTTATTTTTATTTTTCCTTTTTTTGGTTTAACCGAGGTTACAGCGTGAACGATCGGTTAGATTTTGTTTTAACAGTGATTAAACGAGATTACAACGCAAATGATCGGTTGAAATTCATTTCATCATTTATTAGGAGAAAAAACGGCTTAAACGATCGGCTAAAAAACAAAATAAAGATGGAAGAAAAGAAACCGAAATTGAACAAAATAAAGATGAAAGCCAAAAAACAAGAAATGAATTAAAAGTCTCGGATTTGGAAACTTACCCGTCGAAGAACGAAGAACGGATGAAGAATGGAGGAAAACCTTCACGGATTTGCATATGGAAACATCTTGCAAGCGTTACGAAAGCACCTCGGCTTGGATTTTCTTCACGGAAACAATTTTATTCACCCAAAACAGCTTAAATGCATAGCCAGGGGGATCAGGGACCCTTAGAACAACCCTCTTTTGCCTATTTATAGGAAAAGGGGGAGGAGGTTGCCGCCTTGCTTACCTAGGCGAGCTGGGTTGCTTCCTCCAGAAGCAATCCTGCTTCGAAAATACTCTGGAAGGCCCAAATTCAAAATTTCAAAAATTTCTATTTGCACCCCCCCATTTTGATAAGTTCACCCCTTCTTTCGTAATTTACAGAAAAGTTACGAAAGCCTATAGGACTTAACTTTCTTCTTTTTTTTTCTCTTCCTTCTCACCCATATTAAGTGAAATATGCTTATTTAGGGTTATGGGAATTTTACGGAAGCATAATGGGAGTCCCCGAAACCCCGGAAGCCATTTTTTAACAAAACGGGGAAGGTGGTTGCCGCCCAGCTCGCCCAGGCAAGCTAGGTTGCTTCCACCTTAAGCAAGGAAATGCCCAGAATCCTCTAGAAGGGCCCAGATTGACAATTGCTATTTGCACCTCCCATTTTACTAAATACACCCCCTTTGCTTTTTTTGCTATTTTTTTCCGTAACATTACGGAACTTCACGAATTATGTAATGATACTTGTTTTCTTTCCGTAATGTCACGAAACTTTATGGATTACGCAACCATCCCTTCTTTGGCTTCTGGAATGTTAACGGAACTTTACAGATTGCGTAATAATGTTTCCTATCGACTCCTGAAATGTCGCGGAACTTAACGGATTGCCTAATGATGGATGTCAAGTTCCTCGAAGTAGTCAAGCGAAGGTCGCATCCCAACAAACAGATGGTCCCTTGACGAAATTAGGGTATGACACCCTTTTTCTACGCACACATGACACCGACCCTTCACACACACATTGAGATACTAGGCCCTACACCCGGGTTCATGGGAACATAAGGAGTGGAGGTGAATCTGTGGTTATGTTGGGTCTCCGACTTGCTTGATAACAGTGGACCCTCATCTAGAGTTTTTCTCTTTGATAACATATTGTTGCTAGTAGTCCCTACTGCCGCGATATGTTTTTTGAAGGGGATGATACCTCTAGAAACCATCAAGAGAGATATGACCACCTCGAGAAATGTTACTAAAGACCTTTAGCTCCTCCCATTTAGGTTCCCAAAGTAGGGGCATGAAGCAAACACGCTACATGTTTTGTTTTCTATTAATCACTGCCATGCATATAACCTAAATGTCATGTATGCCTTTGCTGTATGATTATTTTGTGGATATTGCCATGCTGTGTACATCCCCCTGTAATGCTTTTGTGCATCTGCATCATGTAGTCATGCACGCGTTGTATGTTGGTCTTGTCTTTTGACACGGCAAGCCGGAAATCACCTTCTTAACTGCACACATGGGGCACTGCGCCCCCAAATGCACAAGCAAGAAGAGATGATTTTTCGAGCTCTCGGTTCCGTAAATGCATTCATATCATGCACCGCATAAGCATCTCTTCATGGCATCATAATGGACATATTGTTCTTGCATTTTTCATTTACCATATTCATGCAATGCATTTTGCATAAGTCATTTCATCACCATGCATCTGCATCTAACATGTTTTTTGCATACCATTTGTTTTCGTGTTTACTCATGCATGATCCTTGCATTTTCCTCTGCAAAACAAAAACAAAAAAAGGAATCATTAAAATTCACACTGCATTCTTAGTTGCATATGTTCGGTACCATGAGCCAACCATGTTAGGATCATAAACCCGTTTCACTTAAAAACAAAATGATTGAACATAATACCTAATGCATGGTTAACTAAGAAAAGATGTTTCTTCGGGCATCTCAATTTCATAATTACATTTGCCATGCATAGCTTAAGTATGCTCGAGTCATTCATCTCTATGAAATGTTGTCAAATTATTGGCAATCGAAATTGCCATTCCTTGGATTACCGGGTTGAACCAAGCTCAAGCTTTCTAGAAAAGGTTCATTAAGTCAAGGTCAAGTATGGAAGTAACCAACTTGCAAATTGGGGAAAAAGATGAATCGAGTTACATCGCTACTTTGTTTACTGCCAAACACATTTAGGACTGTTGATGTCCCTGTTACTTCCAGTTTCACTTTGACCAAGATGTCATGGACCATGTTGAAAATCTAAATTGATTCAACCCCATGTCCTGCGTAAAAATTCGCAATACTTAAACTATGTATCATTCGCATACATCCGTGCTTTTCATTGGTTTCATTGCTCATTGCATTCTTTCCTTAAAAAAACGAACTTAATCATTGTTATCAAAAAGAAAAGAACACGCTTTACGGCGCCCATACCAAGCCCGTGCTAGAGCTAGAATAATGGGTGAAGTAGATGAGGTGCAAGAGCAGATGAAGGCCGACATGGAGGCCATGAAAGAGCAAATGGTCACAATGATGGAGGCCATGATGAGCATGAAGAAGATAATGGAAGCCAATGCGGTTGCAATTGCTGCTACCAGTGCTGTTGCTATGGTGAATCCAACACCCCCATCTAGCCTCAACCAAATGAATCATCCAACCTCAGATATGGTAGGCAAAGATTTGGGAAGTACGGGCAGCCCCCATTATGTGCAAATTCAAAACAAGCACACCTTCCCGCCATATAGCTTGCCTCCCAACTATACACCACCCAATGTGGCGTACACTCCCAGTGAGAATTTCAATAACTCCACTCCCATACTCATTGAGAGCCAACAACCTCAATCTGATCATGCACATGTCTCTCAACCCATGGGGGAGACACATGAAATTCCCCACCACAATCTAGCCGACTTCGAGCCTTGCCTCGGATATGCCACTGAAGGGCAAGCAGTTGGTGGTATACCCCTGCAAAAACACTTTGGAAGGGCCTCAATTTCGCCCCCAACCACAACTCTTCTATGGAAAAATGGTGGGTTACACACCTTCAAGCTTTGCGGATTTGGTCTTCGCCAATGAAAGGATCAAAGTGGGTCTAGAGAGAGGTAAATCTGATCATCCTACTTTGATAAATGCAAAAATTGGGGCAAATGAAGAGAATGAGAATGAGGGAAACCCTTGCTATGACTGCCATTCCTACACGGTTAAATTTCCCATCAGCCTAACAACGTCATTACTCAGCCAATATCAGCCCTTCTCATTACCCACCACCTAGTCATCCACAAAGGCTATCCCTAAATCATCCACAAAGTTTGCTGGCTGCACATCCGATGCCAAGCGCAAACCAAAACACCAACCAAGAAGTGAATTTTGCAGCGAAAAAGCCTGTAGAATTCACCCCAATTCCGGTGTCCTATGCTGACTGTGGAAGCAATGTTTTCCAAGTTTATTTTGATGATGCCAAAGACTCAAGTCAAGAATCAAGAGTCAAGAGTCAAGCAATTTTCAAGAATCAAAGAGTCGTTCAATCAAAGCAAATTTCAAGAATCAAGATTAAAGTGAAGATTCAAGAGAAGACTCAATTAAGATAAGTATTAAAATAGTTTTTCAAAATATTGAATAGCACAATTTTGTTCAAAAGAATTTTTGAAAGAAAAATCTTTTACCAAGAGTTTTACTCGCTGGTATTCAATTACCAGAAGGCAATAATCGATTACCAGTAACCAGCATTCTTTTCAATCTGATTTACAAAGCTGTAATCGATTACCAATGTTTTAAAACGTTAGATTTCAAATTTCAAGAGCCACAACTTGTGATAAAACATTTTCAAATCATTTCAAACTTGTGTAATCGATTACACAATACTTGTAATTGATTATCAATGTTTCTAAACATTGCTTTTCAAATTTAAACATGAAGAGTCACATCTGTTGATGTGTAATCGATTACACTATAATGGTAATCGATTACCAGTGACTTACTTTGAAAATTAAATTACCATAAGTCATAATTCTTAAAGTGACTAGTTTCTGAAGATTTTTCAAAAGTCACAACCTTTAAAGTGACTAGTTTTCAAAAGAGTCACAACTTTTAAAGTGACTAGTTTTCAAAAGAGTCACGACTTTTAAAAAGTGACTAGTTTTGAAGAAATTGCCAAGAGTCATAAACTTTTAACTTGAGTCATCAAATGACTATAAATATGTGACCATGGCACGAATTTTAAAGAGACAACTTTCAGATTTCTTTCATTCATTCAAAGCATTCTTCTAAGAGTTTTTGTTCAAAACTTTCTTTATTCAAGAAAAGTTCCATTGGCCAAAAACTTGTGCTATTCTTCTTCTTCATTCTTTCTCTCTCTTGCCATAAGAATTCAAAGGACTAACCGCCTGAGATATCTTTTGTTTCCCCTTACAAAGATTCAAGGGACTAACCGCCTAAGAATTCTTTGTCTTAACACATTGGAGGGTGCATCCTTTGTGGTACAAGTGGAGTGTACATCTACTAGGGTTGTAATACTGAGAACAAGAGAGGGTACATCTCTTGTGGATCAGTTCAAGTGGAGCGTACATCCACTTGGTTGTTCAAAGAGAACAAGGGAGGGTACATCCTTTGTGGATCTTTGCTTGTAAAGGATTTTACAAGGTTATTGGAAATCTCAAGAACCGGTGGTTGCTTGGGGACTGGATGTAGGCATGGGTTGTTGCCAAACCAGTATAAATCTTGTGTTTGTCTTCTTCTTCCCTACACTCTTTATCTTTCCGCTATGTACTTTTTATTTCCGCTTTATTTTTGTCTAAGTTATTGTTTCTGTTCTTTACTTTCTCATAACTTAGTAGTAAAACCTAATTAAATCTAGTAACATTAAGAAGGATAAATTTTTAATTAGTCAAGACACGTTCATAATTAATTCAACCCCCCCCCCCCTTCTTAATTATTCCAAGGCCACTTGATCCAACAAGTGCTATCAGAGCATGTATCTTGAGAAAAGTTTCACAACTTCAAGATAAATGGCCTTTTTAAATTCTCTGTTTTTCAAAAGTAATTTCAGGTATAGGTCAAATCTGAAATCATTTCAAGATCATGATGAAGACCAAGCCAACTTATGTCTCATGACAAAATCTTATGATTACAACAAGGAAGAAGTGGTACATCGACAGTGGATGTTCCAAGAATATGACGGGAGATATATCCAAGTTTACAACCATTTCCCCAAGAAAAGTGGACATGTTACATACGGCGACAACAACAAAGGCAAAATCATTGGAGTCGGCAAAATAGGTACGAGTTCCTTTACTCCCATTGAAAATGTGTTACTTGTAGAAGGATTAAAGCATAGCCTATTCAGTGTTAGTCAATTATGTGATAAAGGATATAAAGTATCTTTTGATTCTAAAAAATGTGTTATCAAGCATGAGCATGACAAAGACATTGAGCATATAGGTTTCAGAGAAAATAATGTTTACATGATTGATTTGAAACAAAAATCTGAAAATGATAAATGCTTTTTAAGTAAAGATAGTGATCCTTGGTTGTGGCATAAGAGAATTGCTCACGTTAACATGGATCCTCTAAATAGATTAATCTCAAAAGACCTAGTTGCTGGTTTACCAAAATTAAAGTTTGAAAAAAATAAATTATGTGATGCATGCCAAAAAGGTAAACAAACAAGAGCATCTTTTAAATCTAAAAATATTGTCTCTACCACTCAACCATTACAATTATTGCACATGGATTTGTTTGGACCCTCTAGAGTCATGAGTTTTGGTGGTAGTTACTATGCATTAGTAATTGTTGATGATTATTCTAGGTATACTTGGACTTTATTTCTTACTCACAAAAATGATGCATTTCATGCATTTATGAGACTTACCAAAGTCATCCAAAACAAGAAAAGTCTCAAAATCATCTCCATTAGAAGTGATCATGGAGGTGAATTTGAAAACAAGGATCTTGAAATGTTTTGCGATGAACATGGCATAGAACACAACTTTTCTGCACCTAGGACACCCCAACAAAACGGTGTAGTAGAAAGGAAAAATAGATCTTTAGAAGAAATAGCTAGAACCCTTTTAAATGACATTCCATTTCTAAAATATTTTTGGGCTGAAGCTGTCAACACCGCATGTTATATTATGAATAGAGCCTTAATAAGACCCATTCTTAAGAAAACCCCATATGAACTATTTAACAAAAGAAAACCAAACATTGCTTATTTACATGTTTTTGGATGTAAATGTTTTGTCCTAAACAATGGTAAAGAAAGCCTTGGTAAATTTGATGCTAAGGCAGATGAGGGCATCCAGATTTTACCTTTGTCATCCAGAGACGTTCAAGTCCGATGACGCGCAAGACTCATCTCTGCTAACCAGAGATGATCAAGTTCGATGACATGCAGAGACACCCAAGGGTTATCCATACACACATTTATGCTACCCCGACCTGTGAGAAGTCAGGTAGCATGCAGAGACACCCTATACGGTAATCGCACACATTTCGAAGACAAAAATGTCTTCAATCATTGCATGCCTTCAAAGGCGACAATGTCCTCACACATTTCAAAGACGACAATGTCTTCAGTCATTGCATGCCTTCAAAAGGCGACAATGTCTTCATTTACATTTCGAAGACGACAATGTCTTCAGTCATTGCATGCCTTCAAAGGTCACAATGTCCTCATTTAAATTTCAAAGACGACAATGTCTTCAGTCATTGCATGCCTTCAAAAGGAAAAAATGTCTCCATTTGCATTTCGAAGACGACAATGTATTCACCTCAAAAACTTCAATATCTTTTTCCAATGTGCTTCGTAGGACTTGATGTCCTTTGTTTGTACGCTTTAAAAAAAAGATAAGAGTGAAAATGAAAATGAAAATGAATTAAACGAGAAAAGAAGGAATTTCAATGTCTTCATGCCTTCACAGGTTTAACTGCTTGGATTTACGTTAGTGGCCGGTAGGGTAAAGATTCAACTCGAACAAAGTGTCTTATCTTTACTTCCCTTTTATCTCCAATAAAAGATAAGTAAATAGGGGCAACTATCATACCCTAATTTCGTCCGGGGACCATTTTTTATCGGCATGCGACCTTCGTTTGACCACCTCAAAATGTTTAACACCCATCGCGGTGGAATTCGTAAAGTTCTGGGATGTTTCCGAAAGAAAACAGCCAAAAACACAAAAATGGGTGTGAACTTATCAAACACATGGGGTGCGCTCAGGAAACTTCATCCAAAACATTCTAGATGGGGGTGAACTTATCAACTATGGGGTGCATTTAGGAATCTTGCTCAAGAAGCTGATGGGCGGCAACCACCTCCATTTTGTTAAAAAATGGCATCTAGGGCATCCTAGGCTTCCGTAAAATTTTCTGAAAACCTTGGGTTAGCATATTTCACTTAATATTGGTGAAAGGGAAGAGAAAAAAGAGGAAAATCAAGTCTGAAACGCTCTTGTAAGGCTTTCGTAACTTTTCCATAAAGTACAAAAAGGGGGGTGAACTTAGTAATTGGGTTGCACTCAGAAATCTTCCTATGGAAGCCTCTGGGCGGCAAACACTTCCCTTTTCCCCTATAAATAGGGGAGGGGGCTGTTTCAAAAATGTTCATGACCCCTATGCTATGCATTTCAGCTGTTTTGGGTGAAAAAACGTGTTTCCGTGAAGAAAATCCAACCGAGGTGTTGCCGTAACACTTCCGAGATGTTTTTGTGAGCAAATCCGTAAAGATTTTTCACCATTCTTCGTTCGTTCTTCGGTCTTCAACCGGTAAGTGTTCGAATCCAAGACTTTCAATTCATTTCTTGTTTTGTTTGTTTTCATCTTCATCTCGTTCACTTTCGATTTTTTTTTTCTTCCGCTTTTAACGAGCTTTTTACCGTTTATTTAAGGCATTATCTTGCCTAATAAATGATAAAATGAATTTCAACCAATCATTTGTGTTGTAATCTCATTTAATCACTGTAAAAATAAAATCCAACAGATCGTTCACGTTGTAACCTCGGTTAAATAAAAAAAAGGCAAAATAATAATAAAATAATCAAAATATCTTAAAAAAATAATAATAAAATAATCAAAATATCTTTGAATAAAATAATCAAAAAAATCAATCGGACGTTTTTCTTTGGAAGTTTCCTTGAATGAATTGACTAATAACCAAAGTGAAACTAAGGCTAAAATCAACTCACAAATCAAGTTTTGTCCGCAAAAGTCACTTAAAACCGTTTTAAGGTCCAACGCCTTAAACGGTTGATGTGTCATCATTTTCTCATATTTCTTAACCCTTTTTGTCACCATTTTAATTACTAATTAGCCTTAATTGTCAAATGAATTATGCGGTTTTATCAATTGAGCCTACTGGATTAATTTTGTGTTGTTAATTTAATTTCAGGAGAATTATAAGCAATTGGGCTTGAATCCAGAATTGGGCTTCGGCTTGAATCTAGAATTGGGTTTGGACTTGAAGAGAGCAGACTATTTTATTCTACCAAATTTTATCTTATCTAGATATCATTTAGATTTGATCTCATCTAGATATTATTTCATCTTGATCTTATCTTATCTTATCAAGATTTTATTTTATTTATGGGCTTGGATTTAAAACAGATTTGTAAGCTTTGGGGCTTAAAAAACTATATAACAACACCAAGGTTCTAGTTTAGGCTATCTTCTCTCTTTCCTCTCCTCTCTCTCTTTTTCATTTTTGTTTTAAAGTGCTACTCTCTCTTTTGTTTTCTTCACTTTTCGTTTTAGCAATAAAATTTCGTTCTTGCTTCAATCTACAATTTCGTTCTCTATTGATTAATGGAAGGCTAAGTCTCCAGCGTTGTTTTCTCTTGAGAATCAAGCACATTTCTCTTTGAGGTTCTATTATTACTATTAAATTCTGATCAATTTTTCCTCTTCACCAATTACTCTGTATTTGTTGCTATTAATCCATGCATGCTTAGTGCTTGATTAATTGTCTTTGTGCTTAATTTAAATTCATGATTAATTGGTGTATGTGTTGCTTAATCACATAATGAATGCCTTATGTTAAATTTCGCTTAGTAATTTAATTTAGGGTTGGATTAAGTGGTTGAACTGATAAAGGATAAACTCTCGTAACCTCGGATAAGAGACTTGCTTGTGAATCAAGGGGGAGCAACGTGTTTTAATTCTGATATTTTCTAATTCATATCTATTCGCTGTTTAATTTACAAAAGCAAACAACCCCCCCTAATTCGTTACAATTTTCCTACTATCTGTTATGAACGTTTGGTTGACCATTGCTTGTTGGGAGACGACCTACGATCACTTCCTAGATACTGCATTTTTAATGTTTATTTGATTCAAGTATGACCTCGATCAAATTTGGCGTCGTTGCCAGGGAGCAACGTCCAAAGGTTCATAATAGCTAGTGATTCGTGTTTTATGTTTAGTTGTTTTATGCTTTCGTGTTGTGTTAATGTCTTGTTATTTTGTTTAGTGTGGTGTTTTGTTTTAGTTTTTCTGTTCAGCACTTCCCCTGTTTCAGTTTTTCTGTTTTGCTGTGAATAGTTCTTTGCGACGGATTTAACGACCACTTTTGCTGACCTGGGAAACAGACTAGTAGTGCAAATCCATTAGTGACTAAATTAGTGACTGCTGCTGACAATTTAATTGGCGATTTTTGTTTTGATAGTTAGGGTTGTTATTTTTGGCTGAATTTTGGTGTGGTAGGTTCTTTTGACTCATATTTTGTGTGAAAAATACCAGGAACATTTGGTGTGGCCAGATTTGAGAGATTCAAAAAAATTTGAGAACTTGTGTTTAGCAAAACTTCAAACGGCCATAACTTTTGCTCCGGGTATCAGAATGACTATTATTATATATGTATTTGGGGTAGAAAAAAATTTCCCATATAATGATAGCCCGCCATAGGCTGGCTGAGGTCTCTAACTAGCCAAAATCGCCTGTTTACTAGTTTTTTTTTTATTTTTCAAGTTTTATTGTTTTATTTTTCTAAACTTTCCTTAGGTAGTTTCCATAGTTAGACTTTGAATTTTTGTCTGAAAATTCTTGTGCTATCTTTTCATGATTTTAGGGTGTTGCTCACAAAATTTCAAGTCATTTGGATATCATTTGAGGGTAGCTGTAGTTCAAACCTACACTATTACTTGCATGAGAAGGCAACTAGTTGTGCATGCTGAATGTAGTGTATGACTAGAGGCAATCCATCTGACTTACAACCCTTTGATCCTAAAATAGATAGAACATTTCATAAATTAGTTAGGCATCATTTTGTACCTTTTGAGCATCCTGAGCATTCTGTTATTGGTGAGTCTGAGCATTCTGTGGTGGGTAATTTTGAACATCCTGATTTTGAGCATTATAGTTTTGAACATTCTGAGAACATGGCACAACCTCCACCCCATGAGAGGACTCTAAGGGAAATGGCTGCACCTGATTTCACCTACAAAAGCTTGTGCATCCAATACCCTGATGAGGATATCCCATATGTTCTTAAAACTGGACTGATCCATTTGCTTCCAAAGTTTCATGGCCTTGCAGGTGAAGACCCACACAAACATCTGAAAGAATTCCATATTGTCTGCTCCACCATGAAACCCCCAGATGTCCAGGAGGATCACATATTTTTGAAGGCTTTTCCTCATTCTTTAGAGGGAGTGGCAAAGGACTGGCTATATTACCTTGCTCCAAGGTCCATCACGAGCTGGGATGACCTCAAGAGAGTATTCTTAGAAAAACAATTTCCCTGCTTCCAGGACCACAGCCATCAAAAAGGATATTTCAGGCATTAGGCAACTCAGTGGAGAGAGCCTATATGAATACTGGGAGAGATTTAAAAAACTATGTGCCAGTTGCCCTCACCACCAGATTTCTGAGCAGCTTCTTCTCCAATATTTTTATGAATGACTCAGTAACATGGAGAGAAGTATGATAGATGCAGCCAGTGGTGGAGCCCTTGGAGACATGACCCCTGCTGAAGCCAGAAACTTAATTGAGAAGATGGCTTCAAACTCCCAGCAATTTAGTGCCAGAAATGATGCTATTGTCATTAGAGGAGTGCATGAAGTAGCCACGAATTCATCTTCATCAGCTGAGACTAAGAAGCTTGAAGGTAAACTAGATGCCTTGGTTAACCTGGTAACCCAACTGGCCATGAATCAAAAATCTGCACCTGTCGCCAGACTCTGTGGTTTATGCTCCTCTGTCGACCACCACATAGACCTATGCCCTTCTGTGCAACAATCTGAAGCAATTGAACAACCTGAAGCTTATGCTACAAACATCTACAATAGACCTCCTCAACCTCAGCACCAAAATCAGCCACAACAGAATAATTATGACCTCTCCAGCAACAGGTACAATCCCGGGTGGAGGAATCATCCCAACCTTAGATGGTCGAATCCTTCACAACAGCAACAACAACAACAGCCTTATTTTCAGAATGTTGCTGGCCTAAGCAGACCATACGTTCCTCCACCAATCCAGCAGCAACAACATCAACAACAACAGCCTCAGAAATAGCAAACAGTTGAGGCTCCTCCGCAACCTTCCCTTGAAGAACTTGTGAGGAAAATGACTATGCAAAACATGCAGTTTCAACAAGAGACCGGAGCCTCCATTCATAGCTTAACTAATCAAATGGGACAATTGGCTACACAGTTAAATCAACAACAGTCCCAAAATTCTGACAAATTACCTTCTCAATCTATCCAGAATCCAAAAAATGTGAGTGTCATTACATTGAGGTCGGGAAAGCAGTGTCAAGGACCTCAACCAGCAACATCTTCTACATCTACAAATGAACTTGCCCAACTTCACTCTACTCTAGAAAAAGATGATGACAAAAATTTAAAGAGTAAGTTACCTAACAATTTCTATGCAGGTGAATCTTCCACTGGTAATTCTGATTTACAGAAGTATCATATCCATCTTCCATTCCCTCCAAGAGCAATTTCCAACAAAAAAATGGAAGAGGCAGAGAAGGAGATCTTGGAAACATTTAGAAAAGTAGAGGTAAACATACCTCTACTGGATGCAATAAAGCAAATTCCAATATATGCTAAATTCTTGAAGGAGCTGTGCACTCATAAGCGGAAGCTTAAAGGAAGTGAAAGCATTAGCATGGGTAGAAATGTCTCCGCATTAATTGGAAAATATGTTCCCCAAATCCCTGAAAAATGTAAAGATCCAGGTACATTCAGCATACCTTGTATTATAGGGAACAGTAAGTTTGACAATGCCATGCTAGATTTAGGAGCTTCTGTTAGTGTTATGCCTCTGTCTATTTTTAATTCTCTATCTCTTGGTCCTTTGCAGTCAACTGATGTGGTAATTCATTTAGCTAATAGAAGTGTTACCTATTGCTGGTTTCATAGAGGATGTCTTAGTTAGAGTTGGTGAACTGATTTTTTCTGTTGATTTTTATATTTTGAATATGGAGGAGGGATTTTCTCAAGGATCAGTTTCCATCATTCTAGGCAGACCTTTTATGAAAACTGCTAGAACTAAGATAGATGTATATGCAGGCACACTATCTATGGATTTTGGTGATATAACTGTTCATTTTAATATTCTTGATGTTATGAAACACCCATCTGAAGATCTTTCTGTATTTCGCGCAGAAATACTTGACCATATTGTTGATGAATACATGACTGATCTTCATTCTAATTTGCATGCCTGTTACTCTTCATGCATTGAATCTGAATTTGTACTTGATCATATGGCTGAATTTGATGCTGAGAGTGAATCTGAAATTGATATTGATTACATGTCTGGTGATGTTTTACCTCTTCAGATTGAGTTTCTAGAGTCAGATAGAACTAACCATGTTTCAGGAAGTACACACACCTCTGACTTTCTTTATGAGGTACAAGCTGAGAAACCATCTGTTTCTACCATTATCCAGCCGCCCACACCAGAATTGAAGCCTCTGCCATCAAATTTAAAATATGCTTACTTGGATGATAGCAAAAGTTTTCTAGTAATTATATCTGCCTCCCTTGCTGATGAGGAAGAGGAGAAGTTGTTATCAGTTCTCAAGAAGCATAAGAAGGCTATAGGCTGGACCCTGGCGGACATTCCTGGTATTAGTCCATCCATATGTATGCATCGGATAAATTTAGAGGATGGGGCTAAGCCAGTAAGACAGCCACAGAGAAGACTCAACCCGGTGATTCTTGATGTAGTGAAGAAGGAAGTAACCAAGCTTTTGCAAGCTGGAATCATTTATCCTATCTCCAACAGCCAATGGGTGAGTCCCGTCCAAGTAGTCCCGAAGAAAACCGGCCTCACCGTGATAAAAAATGAGAAGGGGGAGCTGATTCCTACTCGGGTGCAGAACAGTTGGAGAGCCTGCATCGACTATAGGAGGTTGAACCAGGTTACCAAAAAGGACCATTTTCCCCTGCCATTCATTGACCAGATGCTTGAACGCCTGGCAGGTAAATCTCACTACTGTTTCCTTGATGGTTTTCTAGTTATATGAAAATCACTATTGCTCCTGAGGATCAGGAAAATACCACATTCACCTACCCCTTCAGCACTTTTGCCTATAGGAGGATGCCTTTCAGCCTGTGCAATGCCCTTGGTACCTTCCAGCGGTGAATGATCAATATTTTTAGTGATTTTTTAGAAAATTGCATAGAGGTGTTTATGGATGATTTCACTATATATGGATCCTCTTTTGATATTTGTTTGGATAGTCTGGAAAAGGTTTTGAATAGATGCACTGAAACTAACCTTGTTCTAAATTTTGAAAAATGTCATTTTATGGTTGAGCAAGGTATAGTTTTAGGCCACATTATTTCCAATAAGGGAATTGAAGTAGATCCTGCAAAAATTTCTGTTATTTCACAATTGCCTTACCCCTCTTGCATGCGAGAGGTGCAATCTTTTCTTGGTCATGCAAGATTCTACAGGTGTTTTATAAGAGATTTTAGCAAAGTAGCCCTTCCACTATCCAACTTGTTGCAAAAAAAGTGGAGTTTGACTTTAATGATAAATGCAAAGAGGCTTTTGATTGTCTCAAAAGAGCACTAACTACCACCCCCATCATCCAAGCACCTGACTGGACAACCCCTTTTGAGCTTATGTGTGATGCATCAAATTATGCATTGGGGGTTGTCCTTGCTCAGAAAATTGATAAATTGCCTAGGGTGATATATTATGCTTCTAGGACTTTAGATGCTGCCCAAGCGAATTATACTACTACTGAGAAAGAGCTACTAGTCATAGTTTTTGCTCTTGAAAAATTTTGTTCTTATTTGCTTGGTACTCGCATTATTGTTTATACTGAACATGCAGCTCTAAATTACTTGTTGAAGAAGGCTGATTCAAAGCCTAGATTGATCCGATGGATGCTCTGGCTCCAAGAGTTTGACTTGGAGATCCGCGATAGGAGCGGAGCACAAAATTTAGTTGCTGATTATTTGAGTCGGATCGAACATGTGTCTGATGAGGATTCACCCATTCGGGATGATTTCTCGGATGATCATTTGTATATACTGTATAGTATTTCTGATTCTCTTTCTGCTCCCTGGTTTGCTAACATTGTCAATTATTTAGTTGCTTATGTTTTTCCTCCCTTAGCATCTAAAGCTCAAAAAGATAAAATTAAAAGTGATGCTAAGAATTTTATTTGGGATGACCCCTACTTGTGGAAATTGTGCAATGATCAGGTCATTAGATGATGCATTCCAGATCATGAGACTGACTCAGTCCTGCCGTTTTGTCATTCTTTCGCACCGGGAGGTCATCTAGGTGTTCAAAGGACAGCTCGCAAAGTGCTTGACTGTGGCTTTTATTGGCCCACCATCTTTAAAGATGTGTGGAAGATTTGTAGCACTTGTGAGCAGTGTCAGAGAGCAGGAAGTGCACTTACATGGCGACAACAAATGCTTCAGCAACCTATGCTATTATGTGAGGTGTTTGATGTCTGGGGCATAGATTTCATGGGCCCTTTTCTTCTCTCTTTTGGTTATGTTTACATTCTCCTTGCAGTTGATTATGTTTCAAAATGGGTGGAAGCCAAGCCTACTAGAACTAATGATGCTAAGGTTGTTGCAGATTTTGTCAGATATAATCTGTTTTGCAGGTTTGGAGTACCTAAAGCAATTGTTAGTGATCAAGGAACCCATTTTTTGCAACAAATCAATGCATTCCTTGCATAAAAAGTACGGGGTTGTACACAGGGTATCCACACCATACCACCCCTAAACCAATGGACATGCAGAAATTTCTAACAGGGAGATGAAGAGAATTTTAGAGAAGATTGTGCAACCAAGCATGAAAGATTGGAGTACGAGGCTTGATCATGCTCTTTGGGCACATCAGATTGCCTACAAAGCATCCATAGGAATGTCTCCTTATCGGGTTGTCTTTGGAAAGGCATGTCATCTTCCAGTGGAGATTGAGCACAAAGCATACTGGGCAGTGAAGACCTGCAACTTCTCTATGGATCAAGTTGTTGAGGAAAGCAAGTTGCAACTGAGTGAGTTAGATGAGATCCACCTAGAAGCGTATGAGAATGCCAAGTTCTACAAAGAAAAGACCAAGAAGTTCCATGATAGCTTGATAATTAAGAAGGACTTCATGGTTAGGCAAAAAGTGTTATTGTATAATTCTAGGCTTGGACTCATGAGTGGTAAGTGTTGGATCAAGTGGCCTCAAAATAATTAAGAAGGGGGGGTTGAATTAATTATCCCTAAACCTTTACTAATTAAAAAAATTACTCTTCTAAGGCTTTTACTAAATTGTTAAGAGAATGAGGAGTAGAAGAGAAACTTAACAGAAAGTAAAAGCAGAAATTAAATGCACAGTGGAAATTAAAAGAGTAGGGAAGAAGGAGACAAACACACAAGAGTTTTTATACTGGTTCGGCAACAACCCATGCCTACATACAGTCCCCAAGCGACCTGCGGTCCTTGAGATTTCTTTCAACCTTGTAAAAATCCTTTTACAAGCAAAGATCCACAAGGGATGTACCCTCCCTTGTTCTCTTTGAAACCCTAGTGGATGTACCCTCCACTAGAACTGATCCACAAGAGATGTACCCTCTCTTGTTCTCAGTCAAACCCAAGTAGATGTACCCTCTACTTGTACCACAAAAGATGTACCCTCCAATGTGTTAAGACAAAGATCTCAGGTGGTTAAACCTTTGATACTTTGTGAATGGGGATACAAAAGAATTCTCAGGCGGTTAGTCCTTTGAATACTTTTGTATAAGGGAAAGGGAAGAATCAAAAGAATTCTCAGACTGTGTCGTTTTTAATTCTTTGACAAGGGAGAAGGGAGACACAAAAGAATTCAGGCGGTTAGTCCTTTGTTCTTTTGGAAAATGGAGAAGAGAGACACAAAAAGAATTCAGGCGATTAGTCCTTGGCAAATTCTTTTTGGAAAAGGGAGAAGAGATGAAAAGAATGAATAGCACAAGTTTTCAAGGTTTAGAAAACAAAAAACTTTGGAAAGCTTTTGGCACAAAGAAGAAGAGAAAGTTCAAAGAGATTCAAGGCTTGTAAAGGATTGTATAAGATTGATTGGATTGATATAAAGATTGATTTAAAATGAAAAACAAAGCCTTGCTTTTATAGACTCTTCATGTCTGGTCAAGAGAACCATTTAGAAGAGTTATAACTTTGAGAAAAACTTAATACCAATTTGAAAAGGTCAAAAACCATTTGAAGAGTTACATCTTTTGATTTATTCAGAAATAATCACTGGTAATCGATTACCAAATCAGTGTAATCAATTACACAAAGCTTTTATGTGAAAGGATGTGACTCTTCACATTTGAATTTGAATTTCAACGTTCAAAGGCACTGGTAATCGATTACCAAAACATTGTAATCGATTACAGCTTTTTGAAATCAATTTGAATGTTGTAAATTCATTTCAAAACTTTTTCAAATCCATTTCGCTACTGGTAATCGATTACAACAATCTGGTAATCGATTACCAGAGAGCAAAAACTCTTTGGTAAACATGTTTTGAGAAAAATCCATGTGCTACTCAATTTTGGAGAAAACCTTTTCATACTTACCTTGATTAAGCCTTCTCTTGATTCTTGAATCTATCTTGAGTCTTGAATCTTGATCTCTTGAATCTTGATTCTTGATTCTTGAAATCAACTTTCCTTTTGAAACTTGAAGTGTTCTTGATTCTATCTTGAATATCTTGAACTCATTCTTTGATTGACCTTTGAGCTTTTTGTCATCACCTTTGTCATCATCTTTTGTTATCATCAAAACATCTTTGAATCACTCTTGATTCATCATGAAGCTTTGCTTCTACAGTAAGTTGAGGTCTAAGTGGATTGTTCCTTTTGTTGTTACTAATGTTTTTCCTTATGGTACAGTTGAGATCAAAAGCGACTCCACAAACAAGAGCTTCAAGGTAAATGGACACCGACTTAAGCCATTCCTCACAAACCCTTCTTTAGTGGACGTAGTGGTGGAAGAGACTTCCTTAATCCACCCTACTCTTCCTCCACCATGACTTAGGGAGTTTTTCTTTTCCTATCTCCTTCATTACTTTTATTACATTTGTCCGATTCTATTTGATGGTTTATTTGCTTTTAATCTTTTACTTGTGCTACATTGAGGAAAATGTGTTGTTTACGTATGGGGGGAGTGTTCTTTGGTTTTGCTAGTTATGTTAGTTTTGTTAATTTTGTTAGTTGTGTTAAATTTGTTAATTTTGTTAGTTTTGTTGGGTTTCTAGTTTAATATTTTAGGTCAATTCTGTTTGCATGTACAACTTTGCATATTTTTCTTTGAATTATAGGATATGTTCAAGTAATGGGTAATTGTTTTGAAAATAAAATTCGCTTGACATTTTGTGATTTGAAGTCCTTGTTTTTCCTCTACATGTCATGATAGTTTTGAAAGCTCAATTTGGAAGTGATAAGTTTACCTTTGTGAGAATTTGAGCCATCATCATAATCATTTGGTGTGTTTTGCCCCATTGATTGCTTGCACAATAGCCTTGGCTTGATTCTTGTTGGTGCTTCCTAATTCGCATGCATATTTGGAAATGATTTAGGCAATTTTGTTCTTATAAGCCTCTAGCAAAATGGAATTACCTTGAATTAATCCCTTTGATAGCCCTTTGAGCCTATGTTTCCCTTTCTTTGTTTTGAAGCTCATTACAAGCCTTAAGTGAAAAACCATGATCTCACCTTAACCTTAAGGAATTTTGGAGCTTTGGAATTGTTTTGGTAATAAGTGTGGGGGGTTTTGTTAGATAACATATTTTGTTGGCTATGCTTCATGGTGTATTTTGGGCCATACTTGATGTACATTGTATACTGGTTAAATGTTGGACATGCTGAATGATATGCTATTTCTCAAATGCTACAGTGCAAAAAAAAAAAAAACAAAACAAAAACAAAAAACAAAAAAAAAATTAGTTGAATCAATTTGAAAAAAAAGAAAAAGAAAAGCAATAAAGTTGAGTGAATAAGATCTTAAATGGAAAAAGAATGACGAGACTCTTGGCTCTACTCTTTGCGTTTAAATTTTATCTTTAGGTTTTCTTGTTTTTTTCTTAATATGCACTTATTCCCCATTGCTCCTCTATTCCTTTGGGATTTAGCTACTTATTCCATATTTTTCCCTACCTTGTCCTTGGCCCCATTACAACCTTAAAAGACCTTTTGATCCTCATGTGCTCGTGTTTGTGGGTTGATTGTCAATTTTAGAATCTTGCCAAGTTTATGTGGTGTTGGTTTTCATGGGTGCTTTGAGGGTAAATAGTAGCCTAGACACTTGAGAGATAGAGTGTATATCTTGTGAGGCTTTATCACCTTTCATTCTTGAGCTGATTAACTATTTTGCCATTAGTGCGTTGCTTGGATGATTTTCACGAATGTCTTGACTCTTTGGATCTCTTCATGTTAGATGTTACCCATTTTTTTCATTCCTTGAGATTCATCGAGAAATATGTAACTGTTGTTGTGTCTGTTTGTTTCTCTTTAACGTCTCTAAATTTGTCCCTTGCTTTGTTTTTATTTTATTTTGCCCAGGAGTGCAAAAGGCTAAGTGTGAGGGGATTTGATGTGTCATCATTTTCTCATATTTATTAACCCTTTTTGTCACCGTTTTAATTACTGATTAGCCTTAATTGTCAAATTAATTATGCAATTTTATCATTTGGGCCTATTGGATTAATTTTGTGTTTTTAATTTAATTTCAGGAGAATTATAAGCAATTGGGCTTGAATCCAGAATTGGACTTGGACTTAAAGAGAACATATTATTTTATTCTACCAAATTTTATCTTATCTAGATATCATTTAGATTTGATCTCATCTAGATATTATTTCATCTAGATCTTATCTTATCTTATCTTATCTAGATTTTATTTTATTTATGGGCTTGGATTTAAAACAGATTTGTAAGCTTTGGGGATGAAAAAACTATATAACAGCACCAAGGTTCTAGTTTAGGCTCTTTTCTCTATTTCCTCTCCTCTCTCTCTTTTTCGTTTTAGTTTTTGAGTGCTACTCTCTTTTTTGTTTTAGTCACTTTTCGTTTTAGCAATAAAATTTCGTTCTTGCTTCAATCTACAATTTCGTTCTCTATTGATTAATGAAAGGCTAAGTCTCCAGCGTTGTTTTCTCTTGAGAATCAAGCACAATTCTCTTTGAGGTTCAATTATTACTATTAAATTATGATCAGTTTTTCCTCTTCACCAATTACTCTGTATTTGTTGCTATTAATCCATGCATGCTTAGTGCTTGATTAATTGTCTCTGCGCTTAATTTACATTCATGCTTAATGATCGTTCATGATTAATTGGTGTATGTGTTGCTTAATCACATAATGAATGCCTTATGTTAAATTTCACTTAGTAATTTAATTTAGGGTTGGATTAAGTGGTTGAACTGATAAAGGATAAACTCTTGTAACCTAGGATAAGAGACTTGCTTGTGAATCAAGGGGGAGCAACATGTTTTAATTCTGATATTTTCTAATTCACATCTATTCGCTGTTTAATTTACAAAAGCAAACAACCCCCCCCCCCCCTAATTTGTTAATATTTTCCTACTATTTGTTATGAATGATTGGTTGACCATTGCTCGTTGGGAGACGACCTAGGATCATTTCCTAGATACTGCATTTTTAATGTTTATTTGATTCGGGTACAGCCTCGATCAATGCTCCTCTTTGCTTTTATCGGTTAACATGGACCGTTCAAAAGCATAAAATCAACCCATAACTTTACCGTTTTTGCAAGAACTACGTAGGTCTGATTTCCTCATTGCAATTGAGGATACGTAGGAGCAAAAGCCTCGTTTTTGTTGACCACCCCAATAGATCGTTAATGGTCCAACGCCTTAACGTTTCTCTCCTTTCAAAAACCAAGAGATCGTTAATGGTCCAACACCTTAACATTTCTCTCCTTTCAAAACCAAGAGATCATTAATGGTCCAATGCCTTAATGTTTCCCTCCTTTCAAAAGAATCAAAAGATTGTTTAATGGTCCAACGCCTTAAACGACTTTTTTTCAGTTAAAATCGATCTTGCGGAAAAGATCAAAACAACTTAACCAATGTTTAGTTCTAAAAGAACTACGTAGGTCTGATTTCCTAATTGCAATTGAGGATACGTAGGAGCGAGGGAAATACCCTTGTCGACCACAAAAAGATAAAAAAACATAAAAAGCATAAAAATACAAAAAAACATAAAAAGGGAAAATACATAACTTTGAAGTCATGTCTTGCACACTCGATTAAAGGCTGTCGTCCTTTGTGACGGACGCGTGGGGTGCTAATACCTTTCCCGTGCGCAAAAACAACTCCCGAACCTTTCACGATTAAAAGTTCTGTAGACCACACACGCTTTTCGGTTTTTCCAACATTTTCCCTGAATAAACGTTGGTGGCGACTCTGGGCGCCTTCCTCCCCTGGAAGACGCACCCGTGAGCCCCGCGTCGCCCTCCCGCCGAAGGGTAGGTTGCGACACCTATATTGGCTTGTTTCATAGGACTCAAAGTCCTCGCCTTTATCTTTCATAGGACTCAAAGTCCTCGCTTTTATCTTTCATAGGACTCAAAGTCCTCGCCTTTATCTTTCATAGGACTCAAAGTCCTCACCTTTATCTTTCATAAGACTCAAAGTCCTCGCCTTTATCTTTCATAGGACTCAAAGTCCTCTCTTTTATCTTTCACATGACTCAAAGTCCTCGCTTTTATCTTTCATAGCACTCAAAGTCCTCACTTTTATCTTTCATAGGACTCAATGTCCTCGTCTTTATCTTTCATAGGGCTCAAAGTCCTTTGTCTTTATGCTTTCATAGGACTCAAAGTCCTCTTTCATTTACATCTCAATGTCTTCAGTCATTTATGCCTTCAAAAGACTACAATGTCTTCATTTACATTTCAAAGACTTCAATGTATTTATTCATTTATGCTTTCAAAATACTACAATGTCTTCATTTACATTTCAAAGACTTCCATGTCTTTCGTCTTTTACACTTTATAAGACTTTAGAGTCTTTGGTCTTTTATAGGACTCAATGCCCTTGTCTTTGTTCTTCATAAGACTCGACTTTCTCTGTTTCTATGCTTTAAAAATTAAAAAATTAAAAAAAAAACACTTCAAAAGTCTTTTGCTCTATAAGACTTCAATGTCCTTCTATTTATAGGTTTTTTCTTCCTTGGTTTTCACCAATTGCTAGGTCGAACAGCAAGATCGGTCGAACGAAATTAGTGTCCTTATCTTTACTTCCTTTTTATTTCCAATAAAAGATAAGTAAAGAGGGGCAACTGTCATACCCTAATTTCGTTCGGGGACTATCATTCATGGATATTTTGATTCTCGCTAGCTGAATTGAGTTGTTCGACACCAGTTACTGCACAAAATGAAAGATCATTCGATGTTTTGGTGAAGGATGCGGAAAATACCCAATAGGGGGTAAAGAGGCCATTTTAGGTATTTTTCTGGGCCCTGGCTCGCCCGGGCTAGCCTCTAGCTCACTTGGGCCCCCAAATAGCTTAAGGGTGAAGTAACCAGCTCGCCTGCGGGAGCAAGATTACTTCAGAGTGAAGCATCAGCTCGCCTGGGCAAGCTGCAAGTCCACTCATGTAAGCTCCATTGGAGCTTATAGGCCTTGGATCTTCTTCATTAATGGATTCCTTTGCTTCTTGGAAGATGAATGGCAGCGAAATGGAGAAGGAAGAGAGAGAGGAGACGCCACTTCAAGGAGAAGATGAGTTTAGAAGAAGTTCACCACCATAGGAGGCCATGGATAAGAGCTTGGAGGAAGAAGGAGATGAATGAAGGGAGAGGAAGAGAAGAGCACGAAATTTTATGCTCTAAAAGAGCTCTGAAATCTGATGTTTAATTTTCAAATCATCAAACTTGAAAAAAAAATGCACACACATGACCTCTATTTATAGCCTAAGTGTCACACAAAATTGGAGGAAAATTTGAATTTCTATTCAAATTTCACTTGGATTTGAAATTAAATTTGTGGAGCCAAAATTTCACTAATTATGATTTGTGAATTTTATTTATGGTTCAGCCCACTAATCCAAGATCAAGTCCAAGATTCTCCACTAAGTGTGCTTAGGTGACATGAGCCATGTAAAGCATGAAGGACATGCATAAAGTGTGACTATATGATGTGGCAATGGGGTGTAGCAAGCAAATGCTCACCTCCCCCTCTAAAATTTAATTGGATTGGGCTTCTCCCAATTCAATTAAATTTATTTTCCAACACACACATCAAATATTCACTTAATACATGTGAAATTACAAAACTACCCCTAATACAAAAACTAGTCTAGGTGCCCTAAAATACAGGGTCTGAAAAATCCTACATTTCTAGGGTACCCTACCTACATTATGGAGCCCTAAATACAAGGCCCAAAAATAATGAAACCTTAATCTAATATGTACAAAGATAAGTGGGCTCATACATAGCCCATGGGCCCAAAATCTACCCTAAGGCTCATCAGAACCATAGGGCCTTCTCTTGCATCTCTGGCCCAATCTACTTGGAGTCTTCTATCCAATGCCCTTGCAGGGTAGGATTGCATCATCCACCAAGTGCCTTTTTTTGCTATAAATAGGTGTGAGGGAGGATGAGTAAGGGGTTGGACCTTCAGTATTAAGAGTATTTTAAGAGAAATCAGAGAGAAGAAGAAGAAATGAGGCGCCATCGAATTGCGACTGTAATCGACTTCTACATCGGTCTTTGTCTGGTGTTCTTCGTTCGTCATCCGGTTAGTATTTGTTTTAAGGATTTGAATACAGTCTATGCACCCTTAGGGGTCCTCTTTGTTGCTTTGCGCATCTTCATCTCATTCTTCTACCATCGGTAATCACTTTTCTTCTTGTAAAGTAAGTTTCAACCGATCATTAATATTGTAAATCATCTTTTTAAAGAGATTGAAAGTTAATGAATAAAACCAAGATGAAATCAACATATAACTGAATTTCTCTTCATTAGAGTCACTTGAGATCGTTTCAAGGTCGAACGCCTTAACGACTCTCTCCTCTTTTCAAATTTAAAAGATCATTTCAAGGTCCAAGCCTTAACAATTCTCTCCGCTTTTCCAATTTAAAAAATTGTTTCAAGGTCCAACACCTTAAACGACTTCTTTGTTCGCAACTAAAATCAATCTTTCAAAAAAACATAAAATCAATTTAACACACAAACCTTCAGACTTAAAGAACTACGTAGGTCTAAATTCCTCATCGCACTTGAGGATACGTAGGAGCAAGGGCAACACCCTTGTCGACCCCTAAAAATAAAGAAACATAAAAAGGGAAAATACATAATTTTGAAGTCACGTTATGCACACTCGATTAGAGGCTGCCATCCCTTGTGACGGACGGATGAGGTGCTAATACCTTCCCCGTGCGTAAACAACTCCCGAACCCTCATTTTCAAAATTTGCAACCCCTTTTGGTTTTTCTAGCGTTTTCCTCGAATAAACATTGGTGGCGACTCCACGCGTTTTCTTCTTTTTGAAGACGCGCTTTTATTCCGCCTCGCCCTCCCGTCGAAGGGTAGGTTGGGACAAATAATATATTGAAACGCTCTCAATAAAACAAGGAAGCCCTAGGGAGATTCAAATGGTAATAACTTTTGACTTGGATGTCTGAATGAGGCCCATAACATATTGAAAAGCTCAAAATTGGACATGAAAGCCCTAGGAAAATTCAAATGTCGGTAACTTTTGACTAGAATGTTTGATTGAGGCCCATAACATTTCGAAATTTAACAAGGAAGCCCTAACCAAATTCAAACGACCATATCTTTTGAGCGGAATGCCCAATTGAGGCCCAAAATATATCAAAATATTCAAAATTGAACAACAAAGCCCTGACAAAATTCAAATCGCCATAACTTTTGACAAAGATGTCAAATTGAGGCCCATAACATATCAAAATACTCGAAATTGAACAAGGAAATTCTGAGCAAATTCCAACGACTATAGCTTTTCACTTGGATGTTTGAATAAGGTCCTTAACATATCAAAATGCTTGAAATTGGACAAAGAAGCCCTAGACAAATTCAAAAGACTATAACTTTTGACTCGAATGTTCGATTGAGGCCCATAGCATATGGAATTCTCAAAATTGGACAAGAAAGCCCTTGGCAAATTCAAACGGCTATAACTTTTGACTTGGATGTCCAACTGAGGCCCATAGTATATCGAAATGCTCAAAATTAGACAAAGAAGACCTTGGGAAATTTGAACGGCTATAACTTTGGATTGGATGTCCGACTGAGACCCATCATAATATATCAAAACGCTCGAAATTGGACAATGAAGCCTTGGGCAAATTCAAATGGCTATAACATTTGAACTGATATTCGGTTGATGCCCATAATATATTGAAACACTTGAAATTGAACCAGGAAGCAGTGGGAAAATTCAAACGACTATAAATTTGATTGGGATGCCAGATTGAGGCCAATAACATATTGAAATGCTTGAAATTGTACTAGGAAGCCCTTTACAAATTTTAGCGGCTATAACTTTTGAATGTGATGTCCGATTGATGACCAAAATATATCAAAATGCTTGAAATTATAAAACAAAGCCATAGGCAAATTCAAACAACTATAACTTTTAATTGGGATGTTTGACTGAGGCCCATAATATATCCAAACTCTCAAAATTCGATAAACCCTAGAAAAATTCTAACGACTATGTGTTTTGAGCAGATGTCCAATCGAGGCCCATAATATATCGAAACGCTTGAAATTAGACAAGGAAGCCCAAGGAAAATTCAAATGGATAAATTTTTAACCTGTAGATGCTTAAGGAGCTGCCCAAGGAGATGGAGGAAGAGCTGAGGAAGATGAAGACATGGTGGATTTGGTTGATTATTTCATTGGAGACTGAGCGCCTCAGCCATGATCTTCAAAAACTCGTGAACTTGTCTTTATGTTTATTTATCGCTTTGTATTAAAATTTAGTACTTTATTACCTTATTTACTTACGCGAGTTTATTTTGACTAATTTGTGTGTGCTTTGATATTTTGTTAGTATAGTTATAGATTATAACTCTTTTTGGGACTTAAATAGAAAATTTTTCTTGAACTTAACATGCTTTGGAAAGAATCAACAACTAGTATTTTTGAAACTTATTTTTGGATCAGAAACACAACAGAAGAATTTTTTTTGAAAACATTAAGAATGAAAACAATGAAGGACTTTCCAAAAACCCATATGAATTCAGATGTTTTTGCATGGACTTGATAAAATAACAACTTTCGAAAAAATAATTTGATTTCAATATGGAAACAAGCCTTAAGCTTTAGTGACTGTTACAACCACAGATTTTACATTGAGTGTCCTCATTGATATGTTCTACAGTTGGCTTTGCATGAATTTCTAATTGTCAAAACATATGATTCATGGATATAATCTAGGCATTCTTTCTTTCTTTACATTTTAAGCCACTGGCCAAACAACTATCCCAATGTATATCATTTTACCATTTGCAAAGCCCTTTGAGCCAAACACTTGATATTTTGTTGGAACACTAACCTAGGATAAAAGTTCCTACCTTACCTTAGGATTAGGAGAGCAAGGGTGTTTTATGGAAATTTCTATCATTTGGTGGCTAAGGTGATGTAAATACTTTGTTCATAATATGGGTATTAAGAGAAATTAGAAAAGAAAAGAACAAAAATAGGAAAAAGAAAAGAAAAGTGAAAAGAAAAGGAAAAACAAGTTCTTTATGGATAAATAAATGTCTGAATCATGTATAGAGTTGTTGTAAATATTTGAATAGAAAGAAGTGATAACTTGGTTGAAACGAAAAAGGATAGGAAGTGATCGTTCATTTAAGTTACTAGCTAGATTTTTATGTCTGCTCTTCTATTCTCAAGGTATGTTTGAATATCCAGAAAAACCAAAATTTCCTTCAAAACCATACCCAACCATAAAAATACCTATTGATCTATGATGATTATGCACATTATCTTTGATTTGACGGGAAATGACTTGCAAAATTGAGATGAAACACTTGCCTGTGTGAGAATTATACACCTTTGATGAGGTTTTCCTCTATTTGAATGCATCCAGTGTTTCCTCTTATGTTCTTTAGAAACAAAATGCAAAATGATCTTAATCTCATTTTTGGTTTTGTAAATTCCATCTTTGTGCTTTCATTTCTCATTGTTGCATTTTGAAAAATGTTGTTCTGATCAATTTGGGGATTGATTCACAAAGCATATTCATAATTTTTTAAGCATATTTATTTTATACTTATATTATTGTTATTTGTAATTTTTCTTTACTTTTCTTGAAGACAAGCAAGATTCTAGGTTGGGGGGAGTTGATAAGAGCTAAATTTCAGTTATTTTTGGGATTAAATTGTTAGCACTTATCCTTTGATTGTAATAGTTTTCTAATAAACTACCCTTAAATCTTGTTGTTTATATATATTGTAAATTTACTAATATTGTTGTTTAAATATGAAAGATTCATCCACGATTTTGTACGTTTTGATGATTGTTTGTTAGATCTAGAAACAAAGCCAAAAGGAAGGACAAAATGGTCTTTTCATGAAGGTTTCTGGCCCTAAATTCGCCCAGGCTAGCATCCAGCTCACCTAGGCTAAAGATGTAACTTCAACCCTAAACAAACAACTTGCCTGGGTGAATTTATCTGCACTCATTGGCTATTTTCTATAAATATCCATGCATGGTTGAAGTGAAAAACAATGTAGCAGCCTAAAAACCAAAGAGAAACACAGAAGAAGAAGGTGAAAAGGAAAAGTGGAGCCGAGGTATTGTAGAGTTGTGGTCGTAGATCACTTCCTTCGTCATTTCTCTTGTTAGTCTTGTGCTCTGCACAATGATCAGTTAGTTTTTCTTAAGGATTGGATGTAATCTTTGTACCCTTATGTATCCCTTTTGATATTATATATGTATTAATCTTTTCTACTCATTATTGGTAATTTCATTCTACTCATAATGTTTGATTCTATTTGATCACTAGTGTCATGAAATTGGATTTTAAGTGGGACTAGAAAGTAATCTTAGAATTTCAACCAAATGATTTTACTCTTTACGTTATGTTGCTAAGAATAGAACATAATGTTTCGATTGCAAAAAAGCACGAGAATATAATTGTAATGCTGGGATATTTACTGCATATGCGAGGGATCGATATTTAGTAAATATTCTTAGGTTCCAAGTTCGAGGAATCGACTTGGGATAACTATGTGTGCATTAGTAATGTTAGAAAATGATATATATATATATATATATATATATATATATATATATATATATATATATATATATATGTTAATCTTATTAGGATACTAAGGGTATGAACGATGAAATACAATCCTATGTTTTCTTAAATTAATTCAATTCGTTATTATTATTTTCGTAATTTACGTATTCCGACGCACTAAATTTTGTTATTTCCATATTTCCATTATTTCCGTAAATCAGTTATTTTTACTTTTCTTTTACTTTAAGTTGTCTTTAGTTAATCAAACCAAAACCAATGACATCCAATTAAATTTGTAAATAACTATTAAACTGATAACCTTTATCCAAATGAATTAAGTAAACTTAAGTCCCTGTGGAGACGAACTCTTTTATAAATGTGAAACCTACAATGACAATTGGTACACTTGCCAAAAGTCCTAACAAACTTTTGACTGGATGTCCAACTGAGGTGCATAATATATCAAAACGCTAAAAAAGGAACAAGGAAGCCCCAGGCAAACTCAAACGGTTAGAACTTTTGATTGGATGTACGACTGAGGCCCATAATATTTCAAAATGCTTGAAAGAGAAAAGAAAGTCGTGGGCAAATTCTAATAGCTATAACTATTGACTTGGATGCCCGATTAAGGCCCATAACATATTGAAACACTTGAAATTAAACAAGGAAGCCATAGGCAAATTCTAACGGCTTTAACTTTTGATGGAGATGTACAATTAAGGCCCATAACATATCAAAACGCTCGACATTGAACGAGGAAGCCCTGGGCAAATCATATTGACTATAAATTTTGATAGAACATCTAAGTGAGACTAATAACATATCGAAACGCTTGAAAATGGACAAGAAAGCCTTAGGTAAATTCAAACAGTTATAACATTTGATTAGGGATGTCCAACTAAGCCCAAGAATATATCGAAACACTCAAAATTGGATAAGGAAGCCTTGACCAAATTCAAACAGCTAAATTTTTTATTGGGATGTCTGACTGAGGCCTATAGTATTACGAGAGATTTAAATTGGACAAGGAAGCCCTAAACAAATTCAAATGGCTATAACCTATGGAAGCAATGACTTCCAAGATTATTTTGATGATGCCAAAGAATCAAGAGTTAAGCAAGTTCCAAAGAATCAAAAGTCAAAAAGCTTCAAGATTCGATCAAGTTTCAAGAATCAAGATTCAAGAATAATCAAGACTCAATTCAAGAATCAAGAGAAGACTCAATCAAGATAAGTACTAAAAAAGTTTTTCAAAACATTGAGTAGCACAATAATTTTTCACAAAATCTTTTACCAAAGAGTTTTACTCTCTGGTAATCGATTACCAGAAGGTAGAAATCGATTACCAGTAGCCAGCATTATTTTCAAAACTGATTTACAAAGTTGTAATCGATTACCATAATCATGTAATCGATTGCCAATGTTTTAAAACGTTAGATTTCAAATTTCAAGAGTCACAACTAGTGATAAAACATTTTCAAATCATTTTAAACTTGTGTAATCGATTACACAATACTTGTAATCGATTACCAGTGTTTCTAAACGTTTTGATTTTCAAATTTAAACATGAAGAGTCACATCTTTTGATGTGTAATCGATTACACTATAATGGTAATCGATTACCAGTGACTGATTTCGAAAAATAAATTTTCAAAAGCCACAATTCTTAAAGTGACTTGTTTCTGAAGATTTTTTCAAAAGTCACAACTTTCTAAGTGACTAGTTTTCAAAAGAGTCATAATTTTTAAAAGGTGACTAGTTTTAAAGAAATTTCCAAGAGTCACAAACTTTAACTTGAGTCATCAAATGATTATAAATATGTGACCATGGCATGAATTTCAAAATACAAAACTAAGACTGATTTCTTTCATTCAAAAAGACTGATTTCTTTCATTCATTTCTCTTCATCTTTGTAAGAGTTTTTGTTCAATACTTTCTCTTTCAAGAAAAGTTCATTGACCAAAAATTTGTGCTATTCTTTTTCTTCATTCACTTATTTCTCTTGTCAAAAGATTCAAAGGACTAACCGCCTGAGAATTCTTTTGTTTCTTCCCTTCTCCCTCTTGACAAAAGATTTCAAAGGACTAACCGTCTAAGATATCTTCTGTTTCTTACAAAAGATTTCAAAGGACTAGTCGCCTGAGATATCTTTTTCCCTTTCCCTTTATACAAAAGATTTCAAAGGACTAACCGCCTGAGATATCTTTTGTATCCCCCTCACAAAGAATTCAAGGGACTAACCGCCTATGAATTCTTTGTCCTAACACATTGGAGGGTACATCCTTTGTGGCACAAGTAGAGGGTACATCTACTTGGGTTGTTATACTGAGAACAAGAGATGGTACATCTCTTGTGGATCAGTTCAAGTGGAGGGTGCATCCACTTGGTTGTGCAAAGAGAACAATGGAGGGTACATCCCTTGTGGATCTTTGGCTTGTAAAGGATTTTACAAGGTTGAAAGAAATCTCAAGAACCGTTGGTTGCTTGGGGACTGGATGTAGGCACGGGTTGTTGCCGAACTAGTATAAATCTGGTGTTTGTCTTCTTCTTCCCTACACTTTTTACATTTCCATTGTGTACTTTTAATTGTCGCTTTTACTTTTGGCTAAGTTATTGTTTCTGTTCTTTACTTTCTCATAACTTAGTTGTAAAGCCTAATTGAATTTAGTAACATTAAGAAGGATAAATTTTTAATTAGTCAAGACACGTTCATAATTAATTCAACCCCCCCTTCTTAATTATTTCGAGGCCACTTGATCCAACATAACCTTGAACTGGATGTCCAACTGAGGTCAGATAATATATTGAAATGCTCAAAATTAAACTACGAAACCTTGGGTAAATTCAAACGGCTATAACTTTTGATTGGATGTTAGACTGAGACCCATAATATATTCAAATGCTTGAAATTTGATAAGGAAGCCTTGGAAAAATTCAAAAGGCTAAAACTTCTGACTGGATGTCCAATTGAGGCCCATAATATATCAAAATGCTCGAAGTTGAATTGGAAGCCCTTGGCAAATTCTAGCAGCTATAACTTTTGACTATGATGTCTGATTGAGGCCCATAACATATTAAAACCCCCCAAATTGGACATGGAAGGTTGGGGCAAATTCAAATGGCTATAACGTTTTATTGGGAAGTTCGTTAGAGGCCCATATCATATCAAAATGCTCAAAACTGAACAAGGAAGCTCTAGGCAAATTCAAACGACTATAACTTTTGACTGGATGTCCAAATGACGCCCATAATATATCAAAACAGTTGGATTGCGAATTTTGGGTCTTTACATTGTGTAATTAGCTTAATTGGAGAGGTTAGTTGGTCCTAATCAAGGCCCATCCATTACTTATGATTAGTTAGAGTATATATTAGTCTACTTAGTGCATTCTTATAGTTAGTTAGTTAGTTATAATCATTTTATACAAAACAAATTTTTAGAAACTTCTAGTGCAAGTTTTAGATCAAACTTTTCTCTCTCTTTTTCTCTCAACTTTTCTTCATCTCTTCAACTCTATTCTTCTCTTCTCTTGCTCAATTTCCATTGTTCTTCCATTGGTGATGACTATGGAAGGCTAAACAACTAATCAATCTAAGGATCTAGTTCAAACAATGAAGAATTTGAGTGATGGTTAAGTATTTTGAATTTTGCTGTGAATGTTCATCCTCTCCAATTCTATTTTTGTATTCATGATTCTAAATGTGTTTAGGATTGAAAATGAATTAGGTTATTGATTAATTTTCTAATTCGAATCCTAATTACATATTAATTGGATGATACTTCAATCTTATTTGTGATCTAAATGTAATTAGAGATTAGTTCGATTGAATTACTTCTAATTAGATTGACTGAACTTTCATAACAGGATCATCATTTGTAGCTAATTGTGCTAAATCAAATTGCTTGGACTTGGTGAATTGGATTGATGCTTCTTAAATTTGCTTCATAGTTCTATCAAAATTTGTGTTTTTGCATTCTACATTTCAATTGTCTGCAAACTATTTGATGAAATCAATTGTTACAATTTATAAGTGGATTGAAGTCATAACCAAATTGGATTATGTCTCTGAGTCGACCTAGGTTATTTCTATACTACAAATTGGATTATGTCTCTGAGTCGACCTAGGTTATTTCTATACTATAGAATTAATCCTAGTTTGTTTTGAGACGATTCAACAATCGTTATCAATGTCTCCCATTTTTTTTGTTATTTGTTTTTCTTTGCCTTTAATAAATTGGTGGTTTGCTGACAGAGGATCTATAGTCCCTTTGGTACCAAGCTAGTTGGGATCATTGGTGTCCATGGTTATGTTTAACAAGCCCTTTTGCTTGAAAAAAATAAACAATTTAAAATCAAATTCTTTGTTGGTACCAATTTAACCGAATTTTATTGTTAAGAAGCTAATAATTGTGCTTATATTTTTTAACCTTTATTTACTCACTAATATAATTAAAATTCTATTTATCTTAAATTTTACTTATAAACTCCAATAAGCATACTCATATTTTTCTAAACTTAATCAAATTACACGATTTAAATTCTAATATTTTATAATGTAGAAACCGAATTTGATTAATGGGAAGATTAACTTTATACTTCTAGCTTAATGAAATCAAATTCTTTCTTGGTTCAAAATTTAAACACATTTTAAGTTCTACTTAAAACTAGAGAGATCAAACATGTTTTATAAAAACTTTCTTTTTCCATAATGGTTCTTATGGTCCAATTGGTTCTTCAAATTTGAATGATAAACTGATTCTTAAAAAACATGATTTATAACTTGTTGGAAATAGTATCAAGTGTACTTTCAAAATTAAAAAGCCACGTATCAAACAAAAATACACAAAAATTATTATAAATAAAGGCAGATTGCTCATCAGGGTCTTGGAAACAGAACAACCAACAAAACATTTGGCTATATATATTTGAAATCCTTTATTTTTCAACAAATTAACTTTGGATATTCTCCATAATTGAAACCGATAACACTTATTTTTCCTTCCCTTTTCCTTTTATCTTTTTATTAAATATTTTTTTTGAATTACTTTAAATTAAATATGCGGATACTGGAAAGGATTCGTAAACTACCACAGAATAAGGAATGTGCTGACTGCAAAGTTAACTATGTATCTGGCTGCATCCAAATGATCCAACATTTATCTCACATTCTCGAGTCAATAGGAAACAAAGAAAATTACTTTGTTCATGAAAATTGGATTTTGTCATTGTATAATAAGCATTTTCTGATTTTCTATATAAAAAAAAATTGATTTGCAGATGGGCTAGTGTAAATCTTTGCATCTTTATATGCATATTCAGGAATACATAGAAGTCTTGAGGCATACATATCAAAGGTATTATTATAGCAGTGATTGAGATCTGTGGTATTTCCTTATGATTTTTCTTCAAAAGGTTTTTCATTTTGATCAATCAGAAAACAAACCACCGAGGGGAAAATTATGTATTATGGTCGTCTTGTATGGAAGTAAAATCTTTGCTAAATACTGACAAAAAGGCTTCACCAAAAAAATATTGACAAAAGGATTCTAAATGAGTACCAGTAGTAAAAGTATATATGACTTCTTTAGCTGGTAATTTGCATCTTGATTGTTGTTATAAGATAGGAGCACTGTTGTATTGCATTCTTTTGTCATGATATGGTTAGACTATCATTCTTTTTACCGTCGCCCTAAAGAATGCTAAGCTGATAACCTATTAGGTTCACAAAATATTCCTTTTCAATTTAAAATAAAATATCAATGCTGACTCAATTGGATATTTCCATTTCATGTACTATCTCCTATTTTTACAGCAAACTAACCTGAATATCTCATGTTCACGATAATTATCCCTGATAATAAAATTAACATGAAAACAACTAGCCAAATATATGTGGTGCCCTCTGGCCATGATTTGCTATAACATATTACAGTATTTAGACAATAATTGACCTTGTAAAGATCTACCTTTGTAGCATACCAATTGAGCCCCTTTCAAATGACAGCAAACATTGAAGCTCCTTACAAAGGAGGGAGACACAAAAAGTTGACTGCACGATGTAAATACCAGTTACAGAACATAGCAAGACACAAAAGAATCACAGAGCAAAGGTAAAATGATGTTTGTTCAAAATGATGGCAGAACCATAACAAGAAATTTCATAGGTAGTCAATTCACAAGCAAACAAAGCAAAACTCTTCAAAAACAAACAAGCATTTTACTACTGCATGATCAACACTAGGTCAAAAATGAGCATTCCCAGTTAAAGCATAATAATTTAATGATTGCATCTGTGACAGGCATAGTAAGCTACGATAATAATTAAAAATAAAACATATTTAAATCTAAAAGCATAAAAGTTAAAAGTTATATACTTAAAAATTGAAATAGAACACAAGGATGCCAAAAGATTCTTCTAGAAAAACTAGCACATGGTGATGGGGGACAATAATCTCTAGAAAAGACTCACCCAATTAATCAGAAGACTATAGAGATGTACCAAAGTGTAACCTTCCCCTTCCATGAGACAAAAAAAGAGTATTTGGACAGACAAAACTTACCAACATTTGGACTCTGTATTATCTACCTTATTCGGCTCCCAGAGAATAGGTTCTTGGGCATTTTCAAGTGGGGTATATATGCAAAGAGATACTTGCTATCCTAAGAGCAAGTCTTTAAATCTATAGCTTAAATTTTACAATTGCAAAATAAGCTTTGCAAACTTGGAATGTGTTTCAGCATCTTAAACATATACTTTTTGGAGCACTTCCCTTCTATTTACTTTTGGGATTTCTGAAGAAGTAAGAAGTGTGAGGCCTCTGATTAGTGTTTCGGACTTGTGAAAATAGTCCAAGTTTCCCAGCATAGTCATTTTTTGGTGCACACATCTTATTTAGGGGATGGAGTTGCCTAACTAGCATATTTCAGAACAATATAGCAAGTGAGATTGCCAAAAAGAGTGCAAAAACAAATAGCTAAAAGAAAAGTCTTTTCCTTTTAAAACAGTAGCTAAACAGTGCCAATGTGAGAAAGGTTAGAGATTTTAAGAAAATAAAGGAAGTGTTGGTGATATTTAAACAGATCTCAAGGAGTTCAATGAAATTTGCCCATAGACTACTTTACTACAGAAGTTCCATTCCGAATAAATTATGTTAAGAGAAACCTTGTCCCAAAATTTTAAAGTTGTAAAAGAATAGTTAACAAACATGACATATGGATTATGTGCTGAAAACTACACTTGTTTGTAAAGAGCATATGCATTAGTAATTTTAGATGTATCACAAAATGAGTTGCACTTTTCAAAGTTATAAGCACAAAAGGAGCAAGGGCAAACGCAGCAATGTCATTGCAATAGACAGTTAACACAAGGCAGTTCATTCCATGATCCCCAGCCAGGCCTTGGTGATGATGAATGTTCCAGCCATCCCAAATTGCAAACCCACAGTTAACAAATAAGGATTTGCCTGATTGAACATATTGCCATAACTGGCACCACATATTTTCTCCATTATTTATTAAAATGGTTAATAAATTTTGCTACTTGTTACTAAGATTTGAAAAGGCTATGCTACCAAGTGCATCAAATGGCCTCCCTTATAAACACCAAGGATGATGATTAAGACAAAACCCACTTGAGGTTATCAGTGGTGGAATGCTGAAATTTCGCCATATAAACACACCATTGTAGCCTATGGCACCATCATAGTGGCCCTCCCTTCACAAATTGCCTAAGGTGGAGGGATCAAAAACCACAGGTTATAATGTTATGGCACTATAACAGTTACTTAACACCATTGAACCCACAATGCACAATTAATCAAGACTAAAAACTTTCTAAGTCAGAGCAATATTGCCTTTCACGTAAGTAGCGGTGATCTGAAACGTACACATAACCATGATGTGTCCATCATATATCTACACAAAATGGTAAGTGTTTAATTTCGGCATTTTCTGGAGTTAATGATGGCACATCTTAATTGAAAAAGAGAACCTGAAATGGACGACTATGCGGCACATTTTCACAAGGCCAACAACTAAACAACACTGCCTACTTAATAAAAAAGACTATATCAATACCATAGACACAAAATTACAATGATCCACAATACATATGGCAGGCAGTACCGAAAAGGCAAAAAGTGATACCTAACACAATAAACCCTAGTTGTTGGATTACTGAAGTGCTTCAAATATCAACTTAATCTGCTCCCCAATAAGTAGTGAGCGATTCGCAACCAGTTCCATCTCAGCAAGTCGCAATTTCCTCCACTTGCCCTCCAACTCTTTCCTCTTAGATTCTCCAATTAACGCCAATCCCCTCTTCATCTCATCCTCATTCAGTTCTTTGAAACCAGATACTTCGCGGTAAAGCAAATTTACATTCCCACACTCCTCCAACTCCATCGACTCCAGTAGTGTTGTAGTTTCAGATTTTGCTACTACATTCCTGCTAGTAGCATCCTTCTTTGGAGTCTTGGCAGTTTTTCTTTTTCCATTATTAGGTTTTGGCTTCTCCACCAGCCCATTGGCTCCTTCTCCCCAAACCTTCTTTGATAATTCAAACACAGTCCGGTCGTGAAATTTGGAGAACTCAGGGTCCTCCCATTTCTTCGCTCTCTGTGCTTTAGTTTCAAACTTCTTCTTCAGCCGTCGGATCTTCTCCTTGATCTGGTTGCTCGAAGCCTCCACGCGGAGCGAATTCTTAACGAAATTTTGGAAGGCATCGGCGTACTTGTAAGGGTCTTGGCCCGTCTTCGAAATGAACTCAGCCATGCCCTTAAGAATGGCGAGTTCGTCTTCCTTGCTGAAGAGTCTCTGAGACAACTTCGCTTGGCCGCCACCGGACTTCTCCTCCGTCTCGTGGGCGGCAGCGGCGGAAGAAGAATTGGTCAATTTCTTCTTCGCGCGTTTCGGGTCAGTGGCAGGGGCGTTGTTCTGGGCAGGGCGCTTGGATCCCCATTTGGGCGGCGCGGGTGAGGGCTGGGGCTTCTGGGCCTGGTCCGTGGGCTTGGGTTTTACTTTGGTGGGCTCGAAGTCGGTGTCGGAGTCGGAGGACGACGGTTTCGGGTGGGGGTTTGCGGAAGCGAGAGGAAGGGTGGGAGGTTGGTCGTCGTCGTCTTCTTCTTGGGAAGAAGCTTCTTCTGAAGAGGAAACTCCTTCTTCTGTGTGTTGCTTGGAGGAAGGTCGTTGCTCTTCATCGGAAGAGGCCTCAATGGGGGGAGGTAGCTGCTTCTGCAACATAGACGGAGAATTCTGATTCTAGGGTTCTTTCTACGGAGTGAGAGTGAGAACTGAGAAGTATGACTAGGCCATATACAACAGAGCCACTTGTGTGGGCACTCACAATGGAATTGAAAAATACCTGGTGGAGAAATGCAGATACCAAATAGAAACCGCGGACTTCGCCGGGAAAAGAAAATAGTAAAGGCGGACCAATTTTAAGGGTGATCCGGTCACTTGACATCATTGTTTGTCAAAACCCTCTCCCTATCTAATCTTTTCTAATACTTTGACAATTTGTTTTGGTGCTTTGAGGAACAATGATTGTCCCAACAAATAACACCAGATTGTTTAGTGATTTTTTCTTCACTAATACATTTTTTAAAAACTTCTTAGAAAGTTATCCATCTCATAACTACTTCATGTATCTATCAAAAAGTAGATGCATCTTATTGGTATAAATAGTATTAATTAATTCTTCTAAGTCATCATCAATTATACCTATCTCATGCTTGCACAGTCTCTGAATTTCTTTCATTCCAATGTAATTCCTCCAAGGTATTATGGTGCTTGATAGAGAAAGGTCAATCAATCTAATCAATGGTATGATTGTCACCATATTCAAATTTCATTTGGGCATATGATTACTTTTCTTGCCTATCTCACTTTCTTTTTCTGGTACCTCTTTATTTAGATTTTTTAGACTCTTTCATTTCAACAATGACAATGTGCAAGAACTCTCGAGAGCTTTTCTTCATTTTCTATACATAACCATACAATTATAATGCATAAAATTAAATTCATATAGTTATATGAGTGCAATAAAATAACTTCTTTTGAATATAATTTATAGAATACTATATTACTTATAGTTAATAGAAATGATGATGATTTTATGTTCCATTAAAAATATTGAATATCATTTTCTATGTATAAGAATTAAGTGGAAAAAATAAATTAAATTATAGGTAAAAAATGAAAATTTAATATACTTTCTTCAATATGATCTTAAATTGGTTCCGAGAGTAATTTATGTTTTATTTTAAATTTTAAATACCTATAATTATTTCCCAAATATATCTTTTATTTTCAAATGATATTGAATAGACAATTAATGTTAATCTTTCATAAATTATAATTATTGTAAACTTTGTAACTATCATTTTATATACTTAATATTAATTTTGTTGGAGAATTGAGGGGAGTAACATGTAGATTTACACCAATGAACCATGAGCAACTATATAAGGGACACCACATTATAACCCAAAACCTTAAGGCTCAGGTTTATGGATCTTCTCGTTACTTATATGGTGCTCAACTTTTCCTAGTTCTACTTGAGGTAGGACTTCACCTCACACTTATACTCCAACAAATTTCTATTGAAATAGATTTGTCTTTATTTTACATTAAAAATGTCTTATTTAACATGGTACATAAATTAAATTATGCTTCTAAATAATAAATCCCATTTATCATGATTTTAAAAAGGAAAAAGTTATCGAAATAATAAATGGATAATCATAAAATCGTAGAAGGTATAAAATCATCAATCATCCATTAAAAATTCATTTTATTCTTTTATTTTATTTTCCATTCATATTTAGGTGTTTGTGATAAGAAAAAAAATGAATTAACTAATTAAATGTAAAAATTTTGTTTGTTTAGGAAATAATAACGTTAAGATTAAATTAAAATCAGAAGGTGGCTCATGATTTTTTAGGTTTAATGGATTTGAAGGAGATACAACTTTTTTCTTATTTAAACAAGATGGTACAAGATGATTGATGTATTATTTATCTACTCTATTACTTTTCTTCTTCATCATCACCACTACAAGGTATGTAAGGTTTTTTTTATTGTTCAAAATTGCTTTGTACCCTGAATTGTGTGCACATTAATGTTATATATGATGACACCTTCTTTGAGAGAAAAATTCATGAATTAATTTAAGAGATTTACAACAAAATTAACTCCTAAAAAGGTATATTTTTAATGTTTTGCAATTGAAATTACCTTTGAATTTTAATATCTTTTTATTAAAATGTTTCATTTTTAAATTTGGATTTGATAGGAAAAAATGAAAATTCCAACAACATGTGCAATGCACGGGATAAACAGTTCATTTGTGTATATTATAGGATGATTATGTATTAAATAATATTGTTGTTTAATGAAAATAAAATATTCAAGTTTTTTAATTGAATTATATGTTTAGACATATAATAAGTAAAATATTAAAAAATAATTCAATTTAATAAAAATAAGATAACATGTGCTATTGTTAACAAATCAATTATTGCTTTTAAAAAGAGTTATAAATGTACGTAATTTGTTGAGACACATATGTAATTCTCCAATTAATTCTTCACATGTCAAACACCTAATAAAAGAAAATAAAGATAAAAATATTTTAGTATTGTATTAGAAGTATACATGTAAAATGTGGTGTGTAACATCCCAATTGTCTTAGATTGGGAAATTTTGTGTAGAAATAGTCTGTGTTTGTTTGATATGCAGTGTGGTAGTTTCATCCTTAGTGAAATCATGCATATAAGATATAGAACCATCAGTAGACAGTTAAGTGACCTATGTTTAAGTTTTGAGTCTAGAAATAAGTAGTTTAGATGTGGAGAACCCTTGGTCAAACCATCAGTCGACAAAAGTCAACTATAGTTCAAAAAGTCATAGTGAGGGAACCCCTCTTTAATGAAAGTTTAGTAATTAAATATTGTTAGGCTGAGATGTTTATATTAATTTATGGAAGTTTAGAGTCTTAACGTGTCTAGATATGATCAACTATTAGCTTAAATAATTAAGGAGGAAAAAATTAATTTCTCATTCACTTCAATTAGTCTTTGTTTAGACTAATGGAAGAGATTAATAAATGAATTTATTACTAAGAGCTCAAGTCACTAAGTGTAGTAAGTTTAAAAAGAAAAAGAGAGGGAAAACCTAGGGGGGCCATATGTGGGGCCCCCTCATGACTTAGGGCTCCCTTTATATAAGAGAGAGAGCAACTCACTCCCCCCTTGAGCTTGTAGCCGCTGGTTTTAAGAGGAGAGAAAGGGTGATTTTTCATCTTTTTCTTGCTTTTGCTAAGTAAGAGTTGTGAGGTCGAGTGAAGAGGCTTAGGTGAGTTTTTTAAACCTCTTCTTCATTCTTCCCTTCTCTATTCACTAGGATCCTTGCATCTCTCTTTTACTCCATTTTCATGACCAAGCTCTAGGAGAAGGTCAAGGACCCAAGTCAAGCCACATTCATCGCTTGGCTTCCTTGTACCAACATAGAGGTAAAGGAGGAGTACTCAATCTCTTAGGACCCACACTTGATGTTATGAAGCTATATTGCATTTATGTTGTGATTTGGTGTGTTTTGCATGAAACTTGTAAATCAGTGCTTGTGACACTATGTTTTTTGCAACTTGAATTTTTGAATTTTGCATTCAAAAATGGATTCCTTGACTTGAAAAACCTAGGAAAACATATATGATATGTCTCATTTGTGAAGTACCAGGAACACACTGGAAGGGGGGGTTGAATAATGTGATGGATAAAAACTTAGTCTTTCGAAAACTTTTCTCAAACAGATATCAATGGATGATGGGTTTCGTCCAATGGGTTTGAAATCACATTGTGCTTAGAAAACCAGTTCACAAACCTTGGATATAGTAGTGTAGAAGTAGCTTATAGAAAAGAACTAGTTATATGGAAGTAGCAAAGAAAATGTAGAAGCATATGTGATATGAAGTTTTGATGATGCCAAAGATGAATGCTATTCAAGTTTGATCCAAGTCAAGAATAAAGAAATTCAAGAAGAACGATGAACTTAGTCCATAGGATGTTAAAAGAATTTCTTAGATGATGCTGCACAGGTTTGGCTGAGGAAAATATCTTACAAATCTTTTTAGTAAAACTATGTTTCCAAAATAAGATGTTTTTCTCTCTGGTAATCGATTACCAGAGGATGTAATTGATTACCAGTAGCTAAATGCTTTCTGAAACAGTTTTACAAATTTTGAATTTTAAACTGTGTAATCGATTACACAATGGATGTAATCGATTACCAGAAGTTAAAATTGTTTGTAAAAACTTTTAGAAATTTGAGTTTAAATTTTAAAAAGCCTGTAATTGATTACAACAGTTGTGTAATCGATTACCAGACACAAAAATTTCAAATTTCAAGTCTGAAGAGTCATAACTCTTCAGAACTAATTGTGTAATCAATTAACACATTTATGTAATCGATTACCAGCAAGGAAATTTTAAAATAGCTCCCAAAAGTCACAATTGCTCAAAAAGTTTTTGAATGACCATCAAAGGCCTATAAATAGGTGACATGGGGTTCAAACTTCCTTAGAGTTTTTCTGAACAAAATTGTCTTATCCTCACAAAACCAAATTATCTTATCCTCTCAAAATATTCCTTGGTCAAACATTTGCAAATTCAATAAGGAATCTTGAGTGATCTTCATATTGTAATATCCTTCTCTTCAAGAGAGAAATTTTCTTCTTCATATTCAAGAGATTATTGTTTAAGAGACTGAGAGTCTCTTAAGTTGTAAGGATTTTTGAACACAAGGGAAGGGTGTCCCTATGTGATTCAGACTTCGTAAAAGGCTTTTTACAAGATAGTGGAAATCTTAAGCGGGTTGCTTGGGGACTAGATGTAAGCACAGGGTGTGGCCGAACCAGTATAAAATCTGAGTTTGTATTTTCTCTTCTCTTAAATTTCTTTTATTTATTGTTGTTTATCTTTCTCTTTAAAGAAGTTTATTTTGAATTATTTTTTTGAGTAATTCATATTAAATGTGTATTGTTAATATGAAAAGAGAATTAAATTTTAATTGGGAATAGTTTTTGTTGGATCAAGTGGCCTCAGAATAATTAAGAAGGGGGGGTTGAATTAATTATGAACGTGTCTTGACAATTTAAAAAACTATCCTTCTTAATGTTACTAGATTCAATTAGGCTTTTACTACTAAGTTAAGAAAGTAAAGAACATAAACAAAAACTTAACCAAAAGTAAAAGCGATAATTAAAAGTACACAACAGAAATTAAAGAGTGTAGGGAAGAAGAAGACAAACATAAGATTTATACTGGTTCAGCTACAAACCGTGCCTACATCCAGTCCCCAAGCAACCTACGATTCTTGAGATTTCTTTCAACCTTGTAAAATCCTTTACAAGCCAAAGATCCACAAGGGATGTACCCTCCATTGTTCTCTTTGAAAAAACCAAGTGGATGTACCTTCCACTTGAACTGATCCACAAGAGATGTACCCTCTCTTGTTCTCAGTATAACACTCCCCAAGTAGATGTACCCTCTACTTGTACAAAAAAGGATGTACCCTCCAATGTGTTGGGACAAATAATTCTTAGGCGGTTAGTCCATTGAATCTTTGTAAGGGGAAACAAAAGATATCTCAAGCGATTAGTCCTTTGAAATCTTTTGCTTAAGGGGAAGGGAAGAATCAAAAAAATTCTCAGGCGGTTAGTCCTTTGAATCTTTTGTAAGGGAGAAGAGAGACACAAAAGAATTCAGGCGGTTAGTCCTTCATTCTTTTTCCAAGGGAGAAGAGAGACACAAAAGAATTCAGGCGGCTAGTCCTTTGCTCTTTTGGCAAAGGGAGAAGAGAATGAAAAAGATGAATAACACAAGTTTTTGAACAAAGAACTTTTCTTGAAAGAAAAAGTGTTGATAAAAAACTTTTAGAAAGAAGAAGAGAAATGAATCAGAAAATTATGTAGAAAGAGATGAAAGAAGATATTGAAAGATAGATTGAAAGATAGATGATAGATGATAGATGATAGATGATTATTATGATAATTGTTTTTTGATTGTTTGAAACTCATGTCATGGTCACATATTTATAATCTCTTGATGACTCAAGTCAAAGCTTGTGACTCTTGGCAATTTCTTTTAAAAACTAGTCACTTAAAAAGTTGTGACTTTTGAAAAAATCTTTAGAAACAAGTCACTTGAAGAATTGTGACTTTTGGAAATGTATTTTTCGAAATCAGTCACTGGTAATCGATTACCATTAAGGTATAATCGATTACACATCAACAAATGTGACTTTTCATTTTGAATTTTGAAAATTAAAATGTTTAGAAGCTCTGGTAATCAATTACAAGTGTTGTGTAATCGATTACAAGTGTTGTGTAATTGATTACACTAGTTTAAAATAATTTAAAACTATTAAACACAAGTTGTAACTCTTGAAATTTGAAATCTTAACGTTTTAAAACATTGGTAATCGATTACTACCTTCTGGTAATCGATTACCAAAGAGTAAAACTCTTTGGTAATGATTTTGTGAAAACTTCTTGTGCTACTCAATGTTTTGAAAAAAATTTTAGAACTTATGTTGATTGAGTCTTCTCTTGTTTCTTGAATCTTGAGTCTTGAATCTTGATCTTGATTCTTGATTCTTGAAACTTGATTCTTGAATCTTTGGAATTTGCTTAACTCTTGATTCTTTGGCATCATCAAAATAACCTTGGAAGGCATTGCTTCCACAATCTCCCCCTTTTTGATGATGGCAAACCTGAAATCAAGAGAATGCATACAAGTCTTGTTCTACCGTTCACTCATCCCTTTCTCCCCCTTTCTTTTTGAATTTATGCTTAATTTTAAAGTTTTGAAAAAAAATATAATATCTTGATTTCTTAAAATACCCATTTTTCTCTCCCCCTTTGGCAACATCAAAAAGGTCAAAGTGCGTAAAACATACATAATTTAAAACATACACAAAACATACTTTGTAAAACAAACATAAAAGATTCTAAACCATTCATGAAGCAAGACATAAACCACATTATAATGCAAACTACATCGTCATATCACAATCCATAAATATTCAGTCATACTAAAGAAATATTAAAAATACTAAGTGTTCAAATGTCATAAGCATATAGCCAAATACAAGGCTTTAGAAGCAAAATATAATAATAATAATAGAGTCTAAACTGGTGGTGGTGGAGGTAAATCAAGGCAGTCGCGAATGATGGTGACATCTTCTTCAACCTTTGTGATCCTTGAGTCCATTGCATCAAATCGCATGTCCACTTGTTGTTCCAAAGCATCAAACCTTTCACCAACATATGTTTGGAGTCCATCGAACCTGCCCAAAATACTTTGAAGGAGAGAAGAGTCCCCTTCAACTGGTAATTGTCCTTCATCATCATTTGGTTGAGTACCCTTTTTTACCCAAGAGCCATCACGCTCTTTGCGGTAACCAAAGGATGCAACCACAACAGCACCAATCAAGAAAGATCTCTTGATTGGAACATAAGGTTCAGAATCAAGAGGGATGTTGAAATGTTGAAGGAAAAGAGTAACTAAATGTGGATATGGTAAAGGAGCATTTAATTGCAATGCCTTATGCATGCGATACCAGACTAAATGTGCCCAATCAATTTGTCGGCCGGTATGAAAAGCCCACATAACTATAAGATCTTCTTCAAAAACCTGAGCAAGGTTTGAAAATCTTGGAAGTAAAATACAAACAATAAGATAGTGAAGGATGCGACTTTCAAGAGCCAATGAACCGGCAAGAAGCCTTCCGGTCATATTCGCTTGGTTGGTGCAAACCAACCGGCGAGCATCATGCATAGAAAAATCAAATTTCCAATCATCGTCCAATGTACCTTCAAATGGTACACCGTCACTAGATAATTGGGTCAAATCATAGAAAAGGGATTGGTCAATGACCATCTTTATCCCATAAACTTCTAAAATCAAGGTACTTTCTTGAATTTCAAGATTAGAATAAAATTCTTTTACCAATTCAGAGTATACAGGCAATTTCAGAGACATAAAGGGAATGAGATTTGAGTTTTGAAATGCTTGAATGCATTCGAAACTCTCATCAGAAAAGAAATCCATATCTATGTGTTAGACAAATGGTCTCATTTATCTTAAGAAGGGGGGGGGGGTTGAATTAAGATACAAAGACTATTCCCAATTAAAATTTCACTCTCTCTTTTTAGATTAACAATGCACCCTTAACATGAATTACTCAAAAGACAATTCAGAATAAACTTCTTTAAAGAAAAAGATAAATGGAAATAAATAAAAGAAGTTTAAGGGAAGAGAGAAATGCAAACTGATTTATACTGGTTCGGCCACTTCCCGTGCCAACATCCAGTCCTCAAGCAACCCACTTGAGATTTTCCACTCTCTTTGTAAAACTCCTTTTACAAAGTCTGAACCACACAAGGGCAACCCTTCCCTTGTGTTCAGGAATCCTTTACAACAAGAGACCCTCGGTCTCTTAATCCCTTTTCAGAAGTAAGAAGATGAGAAGAAGAAATCTCTCTTGAAAGAGATAGATTGTACAATGAAGATCAATCACAATTCCTTATTGAATATGCAAGTGTTTGACCAAGGAATCTTTGAGAGGATAAGACATTTCAATTCAGAAAAACTCTCTTAATCTTTTGAGAGGATAAAACTTTTTGAGCAATCAAAAACTCTCTCACAATTCGTGTTTCCAAGTCACATATAAATAGACCTTTAATGGCCATTCATAAACCATTTGAATAGATGTGACTCTTGGAAGTTATTTTTTGAAAATCTCCTTTGGTAATCGATTACAGGATTTGTGTAATCGATTATAGGTTTAAAAATTTGAATTAAAATGTTTATTAACTGCTGGTAATCGATTACCGATATTGTGTAATCGATTACACAGTCTAAAATTTGAATTCAAATATTTAGTAGCTGTTGTAAATCATTTTTGGCCACTGGTAATCGATTACATCCTCTGGTAATCGATTACCAGAGAGTAAATCTCTTGAAAAACACTTTTTAACTTAAATCACTTGGCCAAACCTTTTGCTATATCAAATAGGAATTCCATTCCTGACATACTAGTGATCATCTTGATGTTGTGGCTTGTATTCTTGAATCATTGTCTTGAATTTAGACTTGAAAAGCGCATTTGCATCATTTGCATCAAATCATCATGATCATCATCAAAACACCAAAGTCATTTGCTTCTACACTATGAACTTAGGGTCAATGATAGAGCGAGAGGAGAATAGGTTTGTGTACCGTATACGTTGTTCTTCCGATGAGAACAATGAGGAGGAGGAAATGGAGGAAGGGATTGGAGTATCCTGAACCTCAGAATGCCATTGGCTTCTACTCGAAGAACCTTTGCGCTTCTTTGATGGTTCCGCCATTTGAGAGATTTTTTTTGAAATTTCAATCGTTTGAAATGAAAGGAAATGAAAAAAAGATGAAGTTTGGGCTTTGTGGGGAGTGATTTGGATAAGAAATGAGTGAGTTATGGTAGAAAGAATAATTGGGAGCGAGGGTTTCGCGAGAGAGAATGGGTGGTTTCTGATTTCTGATTTCAAAATTTGAATATATAGGAGCAGGGACGCATTGTAATCGATTACAACATTTAGTAATCGATTACACTCTTCCCGACTTGCTTTAATCGATTACAGTATTATTGTAATCGATTACTAGAGTGCTTTTTAGGAAAACTAAGTGCTGAATGAATTCTTAGAGTGAAAGGATTTGAAAAGGAGTCAAAGTATCTTATAAAAAAAACTCTTATATGAAAATAAACATATATAACATAATAGATTTTTTAAAAAAACTTTATGAATGATCACATATCATACAAAAATCATGCAAGAATCATATGTACTATCAATTTTTTTGTTTTAATATTAAACTTCATGCTTCAAGAAAGAAAATAACTCAATCAATCATATAAGTACATAGCAATCAATCAAGTCAAACAAATAAGATTTTGTTAGTCATCATATAAACAAGTTAACTGAAAGAAAAAAAATTCAATCAACTCAATTTAAAAGAGAATGGTTTTGATGTTACCTTTTTCATGATTCAAGTGACTAGATCTTTGAAGGTAGAAGTCAGACTTTTGCTTTTTGATTAATCTTCTTGAGAGATGTTCTCATCACTTTCATAGTCTTTGGATAGAAGGCTGATCTCCTTCTCCGAACCATCAGATGAGTCATTGTCATCCCAAGCAATATACGCCTTCTTGGATCTTCTTTCTTTATAGCTTTTCTTCTCATTCTTCTCGGACCATGACTCATTTGAGGGACATTTTGCCTTTATATGACCGGGTTGATTACACTTATAGCATTTAAGTGTAGGAGAAACTTCTTGGGATCTCTTCCCATTGTTGAAGTTATGGCTTCTCTCTATTCTTCTATTTTTGATGAATTTATGAAACTTCTTCACAAAGAGTGAGAAGTCTTCTTCATCATCAGATTCTTCTTCTTCTTCTTCTTCTTCTTCTTCTTGTATTGAGGAGGAGGCTTTGAGTGCTATGATTCTTTTCCTTTTGTCGGTCTCTTCATTTTGGTTGAGATGTTGAAGTTCCATTTCATGTTCCTGCAATTTGCCAAACAAAGTGGCAAGAGACATAGAAGAAAGATCTTTACTTTTAGAAATGGCAGTTACCTTGGGCTGCCATTCCCTACTTAAACATCTTAAAACTTTATTAATTAATTCTTCAATAGGGAAGATTTTTCCTAAGGAGGCAAGATGGTTGACTATGTGTGTGAATCTTTTCTGCATACTATGGATGTTCTCATTAGGGTTCATCCTAAATAATTCATATTCATGTGTAAGGGTGTTGACTCTAGATCTTTTCACATCGGTGGTGCCTTCATGTGTAAGTTGGAGAGTATCCCACATCTCCTTTGCATTTGAACAGTTTGACACTCTAAAATATTCATCTATTCCTAGGGCAGAAGTGATAATGTTTTTGGCTTTAAGATTATATTGGATTCTTCTTCTATTCACATCAGTCCACTTATCTCTAGGTTTTTATGTTGTGGTGCTAGTACTTACATCTGCTACGGTGAGTATGTAAGGTCCTATTTCTATTTCTTCCCAAATGTTTAAATCTATGGCTTCAATAAAGATTTGCATTCGGGTTTTCCAATAGTGGTAACCCTCACCATTAAAGATGGGTGGCCTATGGATGGAGTTTCCTTCTGGAAATAGAGAATTTGAGGAGGCCATGAATCTTGAAGTTATGAAACTTTCTACAACATACCTGCTCTGATACCACTTGTTGGATCAAGTGGCCTCGGAATAATAAAGAAGGGGGGGCTGAATTAATTATGAACGTGTCTTGACAAATTAAAAATCTATCCTTCTTAATGTTACTAGATTCAATTAGGCTTTTACTACCAAGTTAAGAAAGTAAAGAACAAAAACAAAAACTTAACCAAAAGTAAAAGCGATAATTAAAAGTACATAGCGGAAATTAAAGAATGTAGGGAAGAAGAAGACAAACACAATATTTATACTGGTTCGGCCACAAATCGTGCCTACATCTAGTCCCCAAGCAACCTACGGTTCTTGAGATTTCTTTCAACCTTGTAAAATCATTTACAAGCCAAAGATCCACAAGGGATGTACCCTCCCTTGTTCTCTTTGAAAAAACCAAGTGGATGTACCTTCCACTTGAACTAATCCACAAGAGATGTACCCTCTCTTGTTCTCAGTATAACAATCCCAAGGTAGATGTACCCTCTACTTGTACCACAAAGGATGTACCCTCCAATGTGTTGGGACAAAGAATTCTCAAGCGGTTAGTCCTTTGAATCTTTGTAAGGGGAAACAAAAGATATCTCAGGCGGTTAGTCCTTTGAAATCTTTTGCTTAAGGGGAAGGGAAGAATTAAAAGAATTCTAAGGTGGTTAGTCCTTTGAATCTTTTGTAAGGGAGAAGAGAGACACAAAAGAATTCCGGCGGTTAGTCCTTCGTTCTTTTGCAAAGGGAGAAGAGAGACACAAAAGAATTCAGGCGGCTAGTCCTTCGTTCTTTTGGCAAAGGGAGAAGAGAATGAAAAAAGATGAATAGCACAAGTTTTTGAACAAAGAACTTTTCTTGAAAGAAAAAGTGTTGATAAAAAACTTTTAGAAAGAAGAAGAGAAATGAATCAGAAAATTCTGTAGAAAGAGATCAAAGAAGATATTGAAAGATAGATTGAAAGATAGATGATAGATGATTATTATGATAATTGTTTTTTGATTTTTCGAAACTCATGCCATGGTCACATATTTATAATCTCTTGATGACTCAAGTCAAAGCTTGTGACTCTTGGCAATTTCTTTTAAAAACTAGTCACTTAAAAAGTTGTGACTTTTGAAAAAATCTTTAGAAACAAGTCACTTGAAGAATTGTGACTTTTGGAAATGTATTTTTCGAAATCAGTCACTGGTAATCTATACCATTAAGGTGTAATTGATTACACATCAACAGATGTGACTTTTCATTTTGAATTTTGAAAATTAAAATGTTTAGAAGCTCTGGTAATCGATTACACTAGTTTAAAATGATTTAAAACTGTTAAACACAAGTTGTAACTCTTGAAATTTGAAATCTTAACATTTTAAAACACTAGTAATCGATTACTACCTTCTGGTAATCGATTACCAGAGAGTAAAACTCTTTGGTAATGATTTTGTGAAAGCTTCTTGTGCTACTCAATGTTTTGAAAAACATTTTAGAACTTATCTTGATTGAGTCTTCTCTTGTTTCTTGAATCTTGAGTCTTGAATCTTGATCTTGATTCTTGACTCTTGAAACTGGATTCTTGAATCTTTGGAATTTGTTTAACTCTTGATTCTTTGGCATCATCAAAATAACCTTGGACGACATTGCTTCCACAACTTTGTATCTTAATTTAAACCCCCTTCTTAAGATAATTAAGGCCACTTGTCTAATAAGTGGTATCAGAGTAGGATTCTTGTTTAAAGTTTAAAAACTTCAAGAATAATTATGGCCTTATCTAACTTTCCATTTCCTGAGGGAAATTCTATTAATAGGCCTCTTATGTTCAATGGTGAGGGTTATCATTATTGGAAAACCTGAATGCAGATCTTTATAGAAGCCGTAGATTTAAATATATGGGAAGTCATTGAAATTGGTCCCTTCATTCCTACAATGGTTGTGGGAAATGCAACTATAGAAAAACCTAGAGAAGAATGGAAAAATCTGACAAGAGAAATTTGAAAGAAAAGAAAGCATACATCACTTGGGAAGATAATGACATGAATTCTTCAAGTGATTTAGAAAATGAAATCATAAATCTAGGTCTCATGGCTAAAGACTATGAAAGCGAAGAAGAGCGGTTGCTCCAAACACATGGCGAGAGAGGCATCAAAGTTTATTCATATTTCTCCCAAAGATAGTGAATATGTGATCTATGGAGACAACAAACAAAGGTAAAATTGTTGGAGTTGAAAAAATAGGTATGAATCCCTCTACCTCCATAGAAAATGCTTTACTTATTAATGATCTTAAGCATTTAACCAAGCAATTTTGTTGATGCCAAAAGCCCAAGTGATTAATTCAAGACTTCAAGATCAAGCATCAAGAATCCAATCCAAGATTCAAGAGAAGAAATCAAGAAGCAACAAGTCAAGACTTCATATAGGATAAGTATTAAAAGATTTTTTCAAAAACCAAATAGCACAGTTTTGTTTTATAAAAGAATTTTCTCAAATTTTCTAAGTTACTAGAGTGATTACTCTCTGGTAATCGATTACCAATGACCAATTTGGTTTTCATAATGTTTTCAAATGATTTGTAACGTTCCAAAATGTTTTTCAAATAGTGTAATCGATTACACTATATTAGTAATCGATTACAAGTGAATCTGAATGTTGGAATTCAAAATCCAATTGTGAAGAGTCCCAACTTTTCATAAAATGCATTGTGTAATCGATTACACCTTTGTGGTAATCAATTACCAGTGAACAGTTTTGAAGAAAAAGTTAAGAGTTATAACTCTTAACGTGGTTTTCTCAAATGTCATTACTCTTCCAATGGTTTCTTTGACCAAACATGAAGAGTCTATAAAAGCATGACTCTGGCACACATTCAATACAAATATGATATTCTTCCAAACAATTCTTTTTCACAATCTTTCTTTAATCATTGCCCATTGCTTTCTCTTTGCCAAAAAAACTTTCTAAACTTTGTTTTTCTGCAAGTGGAAATTCTGTAGAAAACGAAAGTGTGCTATCTTTTCATCCCTTCTTCCTCTTGACAAAAGATTCAAAGGATTAACCGTCTGAGAATTCTTTTGATTCTTCCCTTTCCCTTTAAACAAAAGATTTCAAAGGACTAACCACCTGATATATCTTTTGTTTCTCCTTACAAAGATTCAAGGGACTAACCGCCTAAGAATTCTTTGTCTTAACACATTGGAGCGTACATCCTTTGTGGTACAAGTAGAGCGTACATCTACTTGGGTAGTTAAACTAAGAACAAGAGAGGGTACATCTCTTGTGGATCAGTTCAAGTGGAGCGTACATCCACTTGGTTGTTCAAAGAGAACAAGGGAGGGTACATCCCTTGTGGATCTTTGCTTTAAAGGATTTTACAAGGTTATTGGAAATCTCAAGAACCGATGGTTGCTTGGGGACTGGATGTAGGCACGGGTTATGGCCGAACCAATATAAATCTTGTGTTTGTCTTCTTCTTCCCTACACTATTTATCTTTCTGCTGTGTACTTTTTATTTTCGCTTTACTTTTGTCTAAGTTATTGTTTCTGTTCTTTACTTTCTCATAACTTAGTAGTAAAGCCTAATTGAATCTAGTAACATTAAGAAGGATAAATTTTTAATTAGTCAAGACACGTTCATAATAAATTCAACCCCCCCTTCTTAATTATTCCGAGGCCACTTGATCCAACACAATTATGTAATAAAGGCCATTTATCCAACAAAAGTATTTTAATGTTTGTCTACTTTTGATTATTTTTGCCTATGATTGATAACTTTTGATTGAGTTTTGATGCTTGTTTTTTGATTGTATTTGATCATTGTGTTTAAGAGTTATGTTGATTGTCTTTGATGATTGCTTTTGATTGAGTTTTGATTGTCTTTGATGATTGTGTTTGAGAGTGACCCTCGTTTGACCACTTCGAGGTACTTGGCACCCATCGTTAGGCAATTCGTGAAGTTTCGTGACATGCCGGAAGTCAAAAGAAAGCATTGTAGCACAATCTGTGAAGTTCCGTGACATGCTGGAAATTAAAAGGAAGTGTTCGTGCGCAATCCGTAAAGTTCCATGACATCCCGGAAACCAAAAAGGGGTTGATTACATAGTCCGTAAGGTTTCGTAACATTACGGAAAGAAAACATGCATCGTTACGAAAGTCGTAAAGTTTCGTAACATTACGGAAAAAGAATCACCAAAAAAGAGCAAGGGGGATGTATTTAGTAAAAATAGGGGTGCAAATAGCAACCAGGCCAACTTGGGCCTTCCAGAAAATTCCTCCAGAAGGCGGTTGCTTCTAGAGGAAGCAACCTAGCTCGCCTGGGCGAGCTGGGGGGCAAGCTTCTCCCCCATTTTCTTATAAATCGGGGGAGAAGTGAAGGGAAAAAATGTTCAGCCCTCCAGGTAATTCAAGATCACTTGAAATTAGTGAAAAAAATTGTTTCCGTGAAGAAAATCCAAGCCGAGGCGCTTCCGTAACGCTTTCGTAACGTTTCCGTAACGTTTCCGTAACGTTTCCGTTCTTCGACGTTCTTTATGCGTTCTTCGTCGTTCTTCGGTCTTCAATCGGTAAGTTCCCGAAATCGAACTTTTCAATTCATTCTATGTACCCTTAGTGGTCCTCATTTGTTTTCACGTGCTTTTATTTTCATTTCGTTTACTTTCCGTACCCCTTTTTGACGCGTTTTAGTCATTTGCTTAAGTCATTTCCTTGCCTAATCAAAAAATAAAATAAATTTCCACCGATCATTTGAATTGTAACATCCGTTAATTTCTGTTAAAATGAAATCCGACCGTTCGGTCATGCCGTAACCACGTTGGAAACCAAGAAGAGGTAAAATAATAATATAATAATAAAAAAATATCTTTTAGTAAAATAAAACAAAAAAATCAATTGGACGTTTCTCTTTGGGATTTTTCTTTCTTAATTGAATTGACTAATAACCAAAGTGAAACTAAGGTTAAAATCAATTCATAAACCAAACTTTTTGTCAACGCCTAAAAAAGCCATTTTTAATGGTCCAACGCCTTGAAATGGTCTTGTCCGCTTTTATTGGTTAAATGTAGATTTCTAAAAAGCCTAAAATCAATATGTAACTTTGTTATCTCTTTCAAAAATAAAGAAATCATTAATGGTCCAATGCCTTAATGTTTTCTCACTTTTCAAAAGAATCGAAAGATTATCTAATGGTCCAACGCCTTAAATGACCTTTCATTCAATAAAAACATATCTTGCAAAAAAGGATAAAAAATAACTTAACCAAAACGCTTTGTTCACAAAAGAACTACGTAGGTCTGATTTTCTCATCACAATTGAGGAATACGTAGGAGCAAAGGGAAACGCCCTTGTCGACCACAAAAAGATAAAAATATAAAAAGGCATAAAAAACATAAGAACGTAAAAAGGGAAGATAACATAAATTGAAGTCATATTTGCACATTTGATTAAAGGCTGCCGTCTCTTGTGACGGACGTGTGGGGTGCTAATACCTTCCCCTTGCGTAAATACAACTCCCGAACCTTTCACTTAAAGTTCGTAGATAACGTCTTTTCCGGTTTTTCCGACGTTTTCCTCAAATAAACGTTGGTGGCGACTCCGCGCGTATTCCTTTCTTGGAACACGCACCCGCGAGTCACGCGTCGCCCTCTCGCTGAAGGGCAGGTTGCGACAGTTGGCGACTCCACTGGGGACTATTTTTTTGAGAGTTAGGCCATTTAATCTTGTGCAATGTTTTATCATGACTTTCTCCTTTGTTGGTTTCCCTTTTATTTTTCTTATGTTCTTGTGTATATAACTCTTTGATGCTTTTAGTGCGTTTTAAAATGTATGCATGAGGTAAATATTTATTCATTTGATGCACATAAACACCAACACTATTTACACACACGGTGAGTTGAAAAGGGGCCCTATACCCGGGTCCATGGGAACTTAAGGAGTGGAGGTGAATCTATGATCATACTTGGTCTTCGACTTGCTTGATTACAGTGAACTCTCATCTAGAGTTTTTCTCTTTGATAACATATTGTTGCTAGTAGTCCCTACTGCTGCAATGTGTTCTTCGAAGAGGATGATACCTCTAGAGACCATCAAGAGAGATATGACCACCTTCGGAATTATCACTAAAAGCCTAGTTAGCTCCCTCCCATATAGGTCCCTAGAATAAGGGCACGAAGCAGACACGTTGCGTGCCATTTTTTCACACTGCCATGCATAAGTGTCATGTACCCTTTTGCTTATATTTTTTGAATATTGTCATGCTATGTACATTCCCGTGTTGCGCCTTTCGCATATGCATCACGCACGGGTTCTGTCTTGATCCCCTCTCTTTAACAAACCAACGGAGGGTCCGTGTCACCTTCTTAAATACATACGTTGGGCACTTTGCTACCCCAAGGCGTTGTATCTAAGAAGGAGACAATTTCCTGGGCTCCCGTATTCATAAATTGCATCTGTGTCATATGCATTTCTTCATGCATTCATCCATACCACCCATGATAGATGTCGGAGTTTTGATTCGCACCGATTTTTGTTCACTTTAGTAAAACATGGGATCAAGTCAAATGCCTTCGCTTAAAAAGAGGTTCTATCAAGTCAAGGTCAAGAGCCTAGGGACCACCAGTCTAAAGGAGTTAGGGCAGTTAATAGGTCAGCTCCAGCGGCAAGCTTTTCGCAAAGCTTACGGTAAAATCTGGGACTTAGCCATGGTAGAAGTCTCCACAGAGGCCATTGCCTCCCTCGCCCAGTATTATGATCAGCCGTTGAGGTGCTTCACCTTTGGGGACTTCCAACTATCAACTATGGTAGAAGAATTTGAAGAGATCCTAGGATGCCCTCTAGGGGGAAGGAAACCATACCTCTTCTCAGGGTTCTATCCCTCATTAGCTAGAATTTCCAAGATAGTCCAAATCTCGGCGCAGGAATTAGACCACAGGAAGCAAGTCAAAAATGGGGTGGTTGGAATACCAAGAAAATATTTGGAGGCAAAAGCAAGAATCTTGGCAGGTAAAGGCGAGTGGGCCCCGTTCATAGATATTCTCGCACTGTTGATCTTCGGAGGAGTCCTCTTTCCGAATGTGGATGGGTTGGTGGACCTAGTAGCGATCGACACTTTTCTTGCCTATCATAACCACAAGGAAAGCCCGGTTGTCGCTATGCTAGCCGACTTATATGACACCTTCGACCGAAGATGTGAAAAGAGTAATACAATGATTGTTTACTGTACTCCAGCTCTTTATGTATGGTTAGTTTCGCACCTTTTTCGCCAAGAGGTGAGGCATGCTTGCCCGCTAGAAAGCCACCGTTCATGCACAAAGAAAAGAGGGGCAAATTGGGACCAACTCTTTGCAAGCAAAGAAGGAGCATCTGTCAACTGGTTCCCTCGATGGAAGGAAGGAAGAACCAGAGTTCTTATTTCATGCGGAGGATTTCCAAATGTTCCCTTGATGGGGACGAGGGGTTGCATCAGCTACAATCCCGTTCTTACTATAGGACAACTTGGCTACCCTATGAGAGGGGCGCCACTAAAGGATGAGCTCGCGCCTGCCATTTCACGAGGCTTCAATAAGACCAACGTGGAGACACTTTAGAAGGTCCGCAAGGCATGGGAGGTGTTGCAAAAGAAGGACAAGGAACTCAGGGGCAGTAACAATGGGCCCATCGGTGGCTATCGTAAGTGGTTAAAAGCCCACGTGCAAGGTTTGGATTGGCTCCCGAGTTTGAGAACCACTAAAAGGGAGGAAGTTGAGGCACCAGAGGAAGACGAAGAGGTGCAGGCCCTTAGGACGAAACTCAAGCAAGCCCAAACAGTTAAAGAAAGGTTCAAATCAGTGGCTCTGAAAATCCGAAAAGAGAATACCGAACTGAGAGATGTAAATGTGGCTACCACCAAAGCCTTGGAATGAGAAACCAAGAGGGCTTGTAGGGAAGAACACGACCGGAACAAATTCCGAGGGGCTCTGTGGGGTAGCAACAATGAGCTTAAACTCCGAAGAGAGGAAAGGGACCAATCACGAGTAGACAGTTTGATCTTGAAAGATGAATTGAAGGCTTGATCGAGGTCCAAAAGAAGTTTGTCTCAACGGTTATGCGAGACAGAGACCAACATGTTAGCTATCATCACCAAGTACCAAGAAGAACTAAATCTAGCCACGGCCCACAAGCATAGAGTGGCGGACGAGTATGCCCAAGTGTACGCAGAAAAGGAGGCTAGAGGAAGGGTGATCGACTCATTACATCAAGAGGTAACGATGTGGATGGACCGATTCGCTCTTACCTTGAACGGGAGTCAAGAGCTTCCCCGATTGCTAGCCAAGGCCAAGGCAATGGCGGACACCTGCTCCGCCCCCGAGGAGACCCACGGACTTCTCGACTATTGTCAGCATATGATAGATCTACTGGCCCATATAATTAGAAACCACTAGGGAATTTGTATCGTCGCTCAGATCTTGACTAGTTATAACTTTCTGAATAAAATGAGTTTATCCCATGTTTTTACTCCCAAGATCAGTGCGAATCAAATCACTCCCGCATTTTATCTCTAGCATGCATTCATTTAGACACTGCCATGCATATAACCTAAATTTCATGTATGCCTTTGCTGTATGATTATTTGAGGATATTGCCATCTTGTGTACATCCCCCTGTTGCGATTTTGCGTATCTGCATCATGTCGTCACACATACGTTGTATATTGGTCTCGTCTTTTGTCATGGGAAGCTAGAAGATCCATATGACCTTCTTAACTGCACACATGGGGCACTGCGTCCCCGAATGCGCAAGTAAGAAGGGATAATTTTCCGGGCTCTCGTGTCCGTAAATGCATTCATATCATGCATCGCATAATCATCTCTTCATGGCATCATAATGAACATATCATTGCTGCATTTGTCTGTTATCATATTCCAGCATCACATTTTGCATGAGTCATTGCATCATCATGCATATGCATTCAACATACTTTTTGTTCTACAAACTGCATACCTTTTGTTTTCATGTTCGCTCATGCATGATCCTTGCATTTTCCTCCGTAAAACAAAAACAAAAAAGGGGAAGCATGAAAATTCATGATTCATTCTTAGTTGCATATATTCGGTACCATGAGCCAACCATGTTGGGATCATAAACCCGTTTCACTTAAAAACAAAATGATTGAACATGGTACCTAACGCATGGTTAACTAGGAAATGATGTTTCTTCAGGCATCTCAATTTCATAATTACATTTTCCATGCATAGCTTAAAGTATGCCCGAGTCATTCATCCCTATGAAAGGTTGTTGAAGTATTGGCGATCAGAATTACCATTCCTTGGATTATAGGGTTGAACTAAGCTCATGCTTTTTCGAAAAAAGTTCATCGAGTCAAGTTGAAGTATGGAAGTAGCCATCTTGCAAAAAATTGGGGCAAAAGATGGATCGGGTTACATCACTGCTTCGTCTACTGCCAAACACATTTAGGACTATTGATGTCCTTGTTACTTCTATTTTCGCCTTGACAAAGATGTCATGGACCATATTGAAGATCTAAATTGATTCAACCCCATGTCCTGCGTAAAAATTCGCAATACTTCAACTGTGCATCATTCGCATACATCCATCCTTTTCATTGGTTGCATTGCTCATTGCATTCTTTCCTTGAAAAAAAATGAACTTAATAATTATTAGCAAAAAGAAAAAAAAACATGCTTTACGGTGCCCTTACCGAACCCGTGCTAGAGCTAGAGTAATGGGTAAAGTAGAGGAGGCGCAAGAGCAGATGAAGGTCGACATGTTGGCCATGAAAGAGCAAATGGCCACAATGATGGAGGCCATGATGAGCATGAAGAAGATAATGGAAGCCAATGCGGTTATAGTTGCCGCTACCAGCGCTGTTGCTAAGGTGAACCGAATGCCCCCATCTAGCCTCAACCAAATGAATCATCCAACCTCAGCTATGGTAGGCAAAGATTTGGGAAGTACGGGCGGCCCCCCCATTATGCGCAAATTCAAAACAAGCATGCCTTCTCACCATATGGTTTGCCTCCCAACTATACACCACCCAATGTGGCATATATTCCCAATGAGGATGTCAATAACTCCGCTCCCATACTCATTGAAAGCCGACAACCTCATCATGCACATGTCTCTCAAACCATGGGGGAGACACATGAAATACCCCACCATAATCTAGCATACTTCGAGCCTTGCCTCGAATATGCCACTGAAGGGTAAGCAGTTGGTGGTATACCCCTGCAAAACACTTTGGAGGGCCCTCGGTATCACCCACAACCACACCCCTTGCATTCCACACCGGGTTAAAACCTTGATGCTATGGCGGAAAGGGGAAAGTCGGATCATCTAGAGGAAAGGCTCAGGTCCATTGAAGGAGTCGAAGATTATGCCTTTGCTAGCCTAGAAGAGTTGTTCCTAGTACCCAAACATGGTCATTCCCAAGTTCAAGGTGTCGGACTTTGACAAGTACAAGGGGGCTACTTGCCTTAAGAACCCTCTAAAGATGTGTTGTCGGAAGATGGGGGCATACGCAAAAGATGAGAAACTGCTAATACATTTTTCCTAAGAAAGTCTTACTAGGCCAACTGTCACCTGGTATACTAACTTAGGAACCTTCTTGAGTCCATTCTTGGAAGGACCTAATGGTTGCCTTCGTTAGGCATTATCAGTACAATTCTGATATGACTCCGGATAGGATGCAACTACAAAACATGTGCAAAAAGGGGGCATGAATCTTTCAAAGAATACACCCAAAGGTGGAGGGATCTGGCAGCCCAAGTGGTTCCCTCAATGACGGAGAAAGAAATGATAACCGTGATAGTAGACACATTACCAGTGATCTACCATGAAAAGATGGTGGGCTACACACCTTCAAGCTTTGCTGATTTAGTTTTCGCCGATGAAAGGATCGAAGCAAGTCTGAAAAGAGGAAAATTTAATCATCCTACTTGGACGAATAAGAAGACTGGGGCAAATGAAGAGGGTGAGAATGAAGGAGAAACCCATGTTGCAACTGCCATTCCTACATGGCCAAACTTCCCACCAGCCCAACAATGTCATTACTCAGCTAATATCAAACCCTCTCCTTACCCACCACCCGGTTATCCACAAAGGCCATCCCTAAATCAACCACAAAACCCACCTACCACACAACCAACGCTAAACACCACCTTTAGCATGAACCAAAATGCCAACAAAAAAAGGAATTTTGCAGCAAAAAGCCTATGGGATTCACCCCAAATTTCGGTGTCCTATGCTAACTTGCTCTATTATCTACTTGATACTGCAATGGTAGCCATAACCCAACCAAGGTTCCTCAACCTCCATTTCTCCGAGGATACGACTCGAACACAACGTGTGCTTATCATGGAGGAGCCCTGGGGCATTCCATTGAGCATTGTATGACCCTAAAGCATAAGGTGCAAAGTCTAATTGATACGGGCTAGCTGAAATTTGAGGAGAATCGCGTATGAGTCCTGACATTGACAAGCGACACCACACATGGGGCAATTTTGAAAGCTGTTGTTAGGCGTCTCTAATGACTCATCAGGATTTCCAAGTTTATGCCATTATGCTAAATAATGGATGAATTTGACATCCTTGTCTCTCTCATCCTTTCACAAACACATGTTTGCTTATTCAACTTCCACCAGAATGTGAGTGTAAGCCATTGGTTTGTTTGCTCAAAGTGACCTGCGCTCCCGAGTGTTGACTTCCAAGACCGTTCAATCAAAAATTACTCATGCTACACATTTGGTGGGGGTGCCATAAAACAATGGGTAAAGTTCAAAACAAATAAGTTTCAAAATAAATGAAAAAAAGAGGCATTTGATTGACTGTGTTTTCAAGTAAAAATATAGACGTTCATGTGACCTCATTTTATCATCCCTAGAGAAGTGAGTTATCAAGAATAGAAGTCATTTGACTTAATCCATCAATTGAAAAATCCTTCAACTATTTCTCATCCTTGAAAGTCCTTTTTGAGAATCAATCGCTTCTTCCTTGCTACAAGGTTGTGAAAACAAGACAACGATTGATACCTCAAAGCCCTACACTGGGGCAATGAAAGGCACCATGTATAAACCTTAAGTGAACCTAGGGGTAGATTATAAGTCCTCAGCCAATAGGTTCCCTGCTACAAAGTCATGATGAAAGACAACGATTGGTACCTCAAAGCCTTATACTGGGGCAGTGAGGGGCATCGTGCATAAGCCTCAAGTGAACCTAGGGGCATATTAGAAGTTCTCACCCAATAGGTTCCCAACTACATGGTCATGACGAAAGATAACGATTGGTACCTTAAAGCCTTATACTGGGGCAGTGGGGGGGGGTTCCCAGAAAGATTTACAAAAGATAGGATAAGGTTGCATGAATTATCACCTCTTTCAAAAGGACAGTCAATCTGTGTTTTCCTAAACAATCAAAATCAAAATCACAAAATAGGGAAAGAATGTCATGAACATTGTACAACTTTCCATTACATTGCATTGTTTCATATGAAGTCTGCATTTACCAAAATTCATGACAAAGGTTGCATGCATCTGCATCCCTAAAATTCATGTTAACTGCATAGGTTTCCTACATCTAATGTCCAATCTTTTGAATTTGGAATGACCGGCCCTCTCAATGAGTCAATCTCTTGCTTTCTCATAAGGGTGGACCCTTTGGTACTAGTACCCTCACCTTTAGAGGAAAACACATCCTCACCTTAAGAGGACTACACGTCCTCGCCTTCAGAGGGCTACACGCCCTCACCTTTAGAGGACTACACGTCCTCATCTTTAGAGTACTACACGTCCTCGCCTTCAGAGGGCTACACGCCCTCACCTTCAGAAGACTACACGTCCTTACCTTTAGAGGGCTGCACACCCTCTCCTTTAGTGGGCTGGACGCCCTCACCTTCAAAGGGTGACACGTCACCGACTTCATAGGGCTACATGCCCTCACCTTCAGAGGACTGCACGTCCTCACCTCCAGAGGACTACACGTCCTTGCCTTCAGAGGACTACACGTCCTCACCTTCAGAGGGCTTCATGTCCTCGACTTCATAGGGCTACATGCCCTCACCTTAAGAGGGTTGCACGCCCTCACCTTTAGAGGACTACACGCCCTCGCCTTCATAGGACTATACGTCCTCACCTTCGTAGGGCTACACGCCCTCACCTTCAGAGGACTGCACGTCCTCACCTTCAGAAGACTACACGTCCTCGCCATTAGAGGGCTACACGTCCTCGCCTTTATAGGACTACACGTCCTCGCCTTTAGAGGACTACACGTCCTCGCCTTCAGAGGGCTACACGCCCTCACCTTCAGAGGACTACACGTCCTTGCCTTTAGAGGGCTGCACACCCTCTCCTTTAGTGGGCTGGACGCCCTCACCTTCAAAGGGTGACACGTCACCGACTTCATAGGGCTACATGCCCTCACCTTCAAAGGACTGCACGTCCTCACCTCCAGAGGACTACACGTCCTCGCCTTCAGAGGACTACACGTCCTCACCTTCAAAGGGCTTCATGTCCTCGCCTTCATAGGGCTACATGCCCTCACCTTCAGAGGACTGCACGTCCTCACCTCTAGAGGACTACACGTCCTCGCCTTCAGAGGACTACACGTCCTCACCTTCAAAGGGCTTCACGTCCTCGCCTTCATAGGGCTACATGCCCTCACCTTAAGAGGGTTGCACGCCCTTGCCTTTAGAGGGCTACACGTCCTCACCTTTAGAGGACTACACGTCCTCGCCTTCATAGGACTATACATCCTCACCTTTAGAGGGCTACACATCCTCGCCTTTAGAGGACTACACGTCCTCCACTTCAGAGGACTACATGTCCTCGCCTTCAGAGGACTACACCTCTTCGCCTTCAAAGGGCTGCATCTCCTCGCCTTCAGAGGACCAAACATCCTTATCTTCAGAGGACTACACATCCTCATCTTCAGAGGACTATACGTCCTCATCTTCAGAGGACTACACGTCCTCATCTTCAGAGGACTATACGTCCTCATCTTCAGAGGACTACACGTCCTCTACTTTAGAGGACTACACATCCTCGCCTTCAGAGGGCTTCATGTCCTCACCTTCAGAGGGCTGCACACTCCCTCGCCTTTAGAGGACTATGCGTCCTCGCTTTCAGAGGGCTCCACATCTGCACCTTAAGAGAATTTAAGGTCCTCTGCCCTTAAATGCTTAACCGAGACTTGCACTCCCGGTTAAAGGGCTAGTAGTTTCCTTTTATCAGTTCCTAGGCCACCCCCTGATACTGGAGGGCACCAACTGTGCGAGCACAACTAGAAAGGAAGGCTATCACGCAGCTGCTATACATACCGGGTCAAGATTTCACCTATGCCGCTGCAAAGAGACAAGTGCGGATCGTGCACACCAACATGACCACTTTTGCATAGATATGTATGACATTGCTGCTTAGCAACATTTTGCCCAGTGACTGTAATGCCGATCTCCCCTACGGAAGTATTAGTTGGTCTGTGCCGTCCCGACATAGGTAGGTATGCATTATTTCCAACTGATTTCTAATGCCATCTACTATTTACAGGGTTCGCACCCACAAAGACATCCAGTGGACCCGGAGAAGTCCAACAGGGCCCTGGGGTTTCCAGCTCTGGTTACAGGCCTCTGTTAGTCCTACAGGGTGCCCGTTCCCCCCAGCAAGGTCATGCCATCGTGACATAGGTAAGTACGCACGTGGCTTAACTGATTTCTGATGTCATCTATTGTTTGCAGGGGTCGCGCCTGCAGGACACCCAGTGGACCCAAAGAAGTCCAACAGGGTCCTGGGTTTCCAGCTCTAATTACGGGCCTCTGTCAGTTCTACAGAGTGCCCGTCACCCCCAGCAAGGTCATCAGGCCTCCCACTAACTGAGCTCTCATCAAGAAGTATTGCGCCCCCAGACAGGCAAAGGGCGAGACACCACAACAGCCTGGGGATGGCCAGCAACAGGCAAAAAATGCACCACCGCCACCTCCAGAGCCGCTCAGCTCATCCACGAAAAGGTTAGAGTATTGCCTATGACACATGGCCGACCAATAGGCGACCAAGTCCAAAGCCAAAGGTAAGCAAAGTACTAGGTCCGTGACCGCAAGTCATCAAGCGTCCTGCTCAAGACGTTAAAGAAGCGCTACTAGGAGGCAACCTAGTACCTTTTAAATTGCTGCTTGTTATTTGATCACCTTTTGTTTTGCAAGGACACACCTAGTTGCTCATGATCCTAGGAATTTGAATAAAACAAGCACAAGCTCGGAAGGTAGTCATACCTCACAAAACATATATATGTGTGTTTAGGTAGAAAGATACCTTAGATATGCATGTATGTAAACAAAAAATACTTCACCAAATATATATATGTATGTTTAGGTAGAAAGATACCTTGGATATGCATGTATGTAGCAAAAAATACTTCACCAAATATATATATGTATGTTTAGGTAGAAAGATACCTTGGATATGCATGTATGTAGCAAAAAATACTTCACAAAATATATATATGTATGTTTAGGTAGAAAGATACCTTGGATATGCATGTATGTAACAAAAACATACTTCACAAAATATATATATGTATGCTTAGGTAGAAAGATACCTTGGATATGCATGTATGTAACAAAAAATACTTCACAAAATATATATATATATGTATGTTTAGGTAGAAAAATACCTTGGATATGCATGTATGTAACAAAAAAATACTTCACAATATATATATATGTATGTTTAGGTAGAAAGATACCTTGGATGTGCATGTATATAGCAAAAATATCTCACAAAACATATATATGTATGTTTAGGTAGCAAGATACCTTTGATATGCATGCATATAGCAAAAATACCTCACAAAAATATACATATGTTTAGGTAGCAAAATACCTCATGAAAAAAAAAAAGAAGAAAAAGAAAAAAATATATAATAATAATAAAGTGGTCTAGCTAAAAAACAACATGCTTGTGAAAAGAGATAACTTCCAACTTTTCTTTGAAAGAATTCACTGATCATAAACCAGTTTTTTTTTATAAAAAAAAACGTGTATACACTTGAAGGGTAAATACTGTGAAAGTTTTTCCGAACACCCAAGATAGACTTGGATGAATGCACAAATTGATAAAAGAACATATTTTGGAAATACTGGGTTGACTAAAATAGAGAAAATGAATTCTGAGCCCTAGCATCACATGACCAAAAAAATTTCGACACTTGAGTGTCCACATAGATGCATGCACGACTAGTTTGACATAAAATTTCCAAATCATCATTGCTACATTTGTGTCATGGAAATAGTGTGGGACATTCCCTTTTATCCCTGAACCAAACCATGTTCAGCCGTTCTACAAGCCCTGAGCCAAAATCCCAACTCACCATAAACCTTGCCCTCAAAAGAAAACAAAAAAAAAAGACAAAAGAAGAAAAGAAGAGAAAAGAAAAAAAGAGAAAATTCCCAATCAAGGAAAATGGGGGAAAGCAAAAAAGGAAAGAGAATTCTCGATCAAAGATCAGAAGAGAAAAGAAGAAATATGCAGAAAGGTCTTAGGACCAGACAATATCTGAACAATACAGATTTGTCACCAAGAAAACAAAGGAAACCACGACCAAAAGTGGTCCTCTCCCTTTGATTACCAACCAAAATCCTGTGCGTTGGTGACTTGTTCGCCTCGCGCTAAACAAAAACAGAAAAGAAAAAGGCCAAAAAACACCCAAAACCAAAAATTCCCACAAAAAACACCATTCCCAAGAAAAAGTCCTACTGATCCATGATCATGCATGTAATATTTGATTTGATAGGAAATGATTTGCAAGATCAAGTCATGACATACCTATGATTTGGAATTAGGATGAAACACTTACCTGTGTGAGATTAATACACTTTGAGTGATTTTCTTCTATTTTTGCCGAACCCAATGTTTCCTCTAAATGGTCATTTAGAAATGAAATGCTAACATCCAAAATCTCATTTGTGGTTATGAGAAGATTTCATCAGCATACTCCCCTTCCCCGGTAGACACATTGTTTTTCATCCGAAAAGCATATGTTACTCTGATTAGTTGGAAGTTTTCTCTCATTAATAAAGCATGTTCGCATTTTAGTGAAGAAAACAGCGAGACTATTTTTAGTCTCACAAGTTATCCAGAACTACGTAGGTCTGAGTTCCTCATTGAGGATACGTAGGAGCAAGAGTCGCGCTTTTGTCGGCCGCCCCCATAATTTCTGTCATACTGAGACTAGAGTCACGTGACATGCGGAGATACCCGAGTGGTTATCCATAAAAACTTTCTTTTGCTATCTCTAAGACTCAAAGCATGATAGCACGCAGAGACTAACGTCGTCTTCTGCACCCATTGTCAATCGCGACCAACAAGCCCGTTGACACGCGGAGATTTATGTCATATTCCGCGCAGAAAAATTCTGTCATACTGACACTGGGGTCACGTGACATGCAGAGATACCAGAGTGGTTATCCGTAGAAACTTTCTTTCGCTATCTCTAAGACTCAAAGCATGATAGCAAGCTGAGTGGGTAAACGCGTAGATACAGATTCTGCGCCCTTTATCATTCAGGAACAACAAGCTGAGTGGGTAAACACATAGATACAGATTCTGTGCCCTATATCATTCAGGAACAACAAGCTGAGTGGGTAAACGCGTAGATACATATTCTACGCCCTTTATCATTCAGGAACGACAAGCTGAGTGGGTAAACACGTGGATACAGATTCTGTGCCCTTTATCATTCAGGAACGACAAGCTGAGTGGGCAAACGCGTAGATACAGATTCTGTGCCCTTTATCATTCAGGAACAACAAGCTGATTGGGTAAACGCGTAGATACAGATTCTGCGCCCTTTATCATTCAGGAACAAACAAGCTTAGTGGGTAAACGCGTAGATACAGATTCTGGGCCCTTTATCATTCAGGAACAACAAGCTGAGTGGGTAAATGCGCAGAGACAGATTCTGCGCCCTTTATCATTCAGAAACAGCAAGTTGGGTGGTAAACGCGCAAAGGCAAATTTTGCGCCCTTTGTCATTCAAAAACAACAAGTTGAGAGGTGGGCGGAGACAAATTATGGTCATTCCGCACACCTTTTCGCCATCCAGAGGCGGTCGTTTCCGGTGGCACACAGGAACAAATTATGGTCATTCTGTGTCTGATGTGCCATCATTTTCTTCTATTTTCTAAAACCTTTTTGCACCATTTTAATTATTGATTGGTCTTAATTGGCAATTAATTAGGCAGTTTTATTATTTGGGCTCATTTAGCTAATTTGATGTTTTTAATCTAATTTCAGGAATTAATGAAACATTGGGCTTAATCCGGATTTTGGTTGTGGACTTGAAGAGGGCAAATAAAGCAGCGCTTACCTTAGTTAATTTTGAATTAGGAAATTTCGCAATTTTATTTTATGTTGTTCAGTGTTTATTTCGTTTTGGGCCAGAGTATTGTAATATGGCCCAGTGACTTTGAGTGACTCTTTTTAAATAGATGCCTTGGGATTCGTGCAGAGCATTCTATTCTGTGATGCTATTCATTATTCAAAGCTTTGTTTTAGGGTTTTCGTTTTTCTGTTTGGATGCTTCTGAGTTCGTAATGCAATTTTACATTTTCTGCTTCTAATTACAATTTCGTTCTTGCTTCTTCTTCTACTCTCATTTACGTTTCCGTTCATTTACGTTTCCGTTCATTTACATTCTTGTTCATTTACGTTTCTGCTTCATGCTTCATTTGCATTTTCTGTTTAAATCCATGGAAGGCTAGATTTTCTGGTGTTGTTTCCTTTTGAGGACGAAGCCCAACTCTCTTTGAGGTTTCGTTTGTAATGTGGTTTCCTGGCAGTTTTCCCTTCACCAGTTATCCCAATTTCGTGAATATTAATCAGTGCACGCTTCGTGTTCGATTAATTGCCTCTGAGCCTAACTTGCGTTCATGCTTAATGGACGAAGGGCTAACTGGTGTATGTGGTGCCTAATCACGTATTGAAAACCCTAAGTTGATTTTCGCTTAGTAAATTGAAATAGGGTTGGATTAAGTGGTTGACTGTTAGGGACGAATTCTCCATAACCCAGGATAAGAGAGTGGCTTCTGAATCAGAGGAAACAACCCGTTTTTAATATTAGTAGTTTCGTATTCCATTTTATTTGTTCTGCTCTTTAATTACCAAACAACCAAACCCCCCCCATCGTTACTGTTACTGCAAGTATATTATGAACATTTGGCTTGTCACTGCTCGTTGGGAAACGACCTAGGATCACTTCCTAGTTACTGCATTTTCATGTTTATTTGATTCGGGTACGGCCTCGATCAGTGTCTCACCGCCTTGGCTCGATCATGTCCAACAAAACGCAGAGACAAATTATGGTCATTCTGCGTCTTGTATCAACCAAGAGGAAAAAATTCGACAGTATCAGGATGATGTGTCGGTACTAATCATGTTCAAATTTTTGCAGGTTCCGCTGGCAGGGAGGTTCACTGGCCAAATGATGTTTCGCTCGAATGAAATTAGTGTCTTATCTTTACTTCCCTTTTATCTCCAATAAAAGACAAGTAAAGAGGGGCAACTGTCATACCCTAATTTTGTCTGGGGACCATCCGTTGTTGGGATGCGACCCTCGTTTGACCACTTCGAGGTACTTGGCACCCATCGTTAGGCAATTCGTGAAGTTCCGTGACATGCCGGAAGTCAAAAGAAAGCATTGTAGCACAATATGTGAAGTTCCGTGACATGCCGGAAATTAAAAGGAAATGTTAGTGCGCAATCCGTAAAGTTCCGTGACATCCTGGAAACCAAAAAGGGGTTGATTACATAGTCCGTAAGGTGTCGTAACATTACGGAAAGAAAACATGCATCGTTACGAAATTCGTAAAGTTTCGTAACATTACGGAAAAAGAATCACCAAAAAAGAGCAAGGGGGTGTATTTAGTAAAAATGGGGGTGCAAATAGCAACCAGGCCCACTTGTGCCTTCCAGAAAATTCCTCCAGAAGGCGGTTGCTTCTGGAGGAAGCAACCTAGCTCACCTGGGCGAGCTGGGTGGCAAGCTTCTCCCCCATTTTCCTATAAATAGGGGGAGAAGTGAAGGGAAAAAATGTTCAGCCCTCCTGGAAATTCGAGATTACTTGAAATTAGTGAAAAAAATTGTTTTCGTGAAGAAAATCCAAGCCGAGGCGCTTTCGTAACATTTCCGTGGTTGATTTCGCGAAGATTTTCAACCGTTCTTCGACGTTGTTCGTTCGTTCTTCGTCGTTCTTCGGTCTTCAACCGGTAAGTTCCCGAAATCGAACTTTTCAATTCATTCTATGTACCCTTAGTGGTCCTCATTTGTTTTCACGTGCTTTTATTTTCATTTTGTTTACTTTCCGTACCCTCTTTTGACGTGCTTTAGTCATTTGCTTAAGTCATTTCCTCGCCTAATAAAAAAATATAATAAATTTCCACCGATCATTTGAATTGTAACATCCGTTAATTTCTGTTAAAATGAAATCCGACCATTCGGTCATGCCGTAACCACGTTGGAAACCAAAAAGAGGTAAAATTATAATATAATAATAAAAAAATATCCTTTAGTAAAATAAAACAAAAAAGTCAATTGGACGTTTCTCTTTGGGATTTTTCTTTCTTAATTGAATTGACTAATAACCAAAGTGAAACTAAGGCTAAAATCAATTCATAAACCAAACTTTTTGTCAATGCCTAAAAAATCCATTTTCAAAGGTCCAACGCCTTGAAATGGTCTTTCCCGCTTTTATTGGTTAAATGTAGAAAAAAAAGCCTAAAATCAATATGTAACTTTGTTATCTCTTTCAAAAATAAAGAAATCATTAATGGTCCAATGCCTTAATGTTTTCTCACTTTTCAAAAGAATCAAAGGATTATCTAATGGTCCAACGCCTTAAATGACCTTTCATTCAATAAAAACTTATCTTGCAAAAAAGGATAAAAATAACTTAACCAAAACACTTTGTTCACAAAAGAACTACGTAGGTCTGATTTTCTCATCACAATTGAGGAATACGCAGGAGCAAAGGGAAACGCCCTTGTTGACCACAAAAAGATAAAAATATAAAAAGGCATAAAAAATTTAAGAACGTAAAAAGGGAAGATAACGTAAATTGAAGTCATATTTGCACATTTGATTAAAGGCTGTCGTCTCTTGTGACGGACGTGTGGGGTGCTAATACCTTCCCCTTGCGTAAATACAACTTCCGAACCTTTCACTTAAAGTTCGTAGATCACGTATTTTCTGGTTTTTCCGACGTTTTCCTCAAATAAACGTTGGTGGCGACTCCGTGCGTATTCCTTTCTTAAAACACGCACCCGCAAGTCACGCGTCGCCCTCCCGCCGAAGGGCAGGTTGCGACAGAGAGTTATGTTGAATGTCTTTGATGATTGCTTTTGATGATTTTTTATTGAGTTTTGATTGTCTTTGATGATTGTTTTTGATTGAGTTTTGATTGTCCTTGATGATTGTCTTTGAGAGTTATGTTGATTATTGATTACTTTTGATGATTGTTTTTTATTATTATATATGTTGATTATTTATACTACATATGTATTTTTGTGGGTGCACAATAGTTAGTTTTAAGGCCTTTTGATATCATTTGATTCTCATATATTCAAACAAGTGGTAACATTCTCTTTTGGGCCAAGAATTGGTACTTTGAACGATATGGCATGCTCTATTCCTTTAATTCATTATAAATTGCTTAATGTTATTCTCCTCTCTGCTCATGATTTGTTTTTGATGTTGACAAAGAGGTAGAGATAGATAAAAGATAAGATAGTAAGGGGACTTATCTATTTTATTTATGAGACTTTTTTTTATATATACAAAATCTTCAACTGTTTCATATAAGCAATCATTGCACAATTAAGGGGGAGTAAACTATACAAATAGATATTCTTTTGTTTTTCCTCCTAACCTACAGATGATTGTCATCATAAAAAAGGAGGAGAATGTGAATCATGCAGGTTTCAGGTTCTGATGATGCCGAAAAGAATTTGCTTGATAATTATTCTCATCATCAAAAAGGGGGAGAATATGAATGTATGAATACATGATTTTCATGATGTCTAAGAATAATCAAACAAGGTTGCTTTCAAGATCACTTCAACCAACATTCAAAGGTTAAGCATTCCTTTAAGATTAAGTCAAGGTTGCTTCAAAAAACAAGCATTGCTTCAAAATTCATTCAAGATCAGCTTTTGCCTCAAAACACATTGTTTCCAACATGTCAAGGTTCTGGTAATCGATTACCAAGCAATGTAATCGATTACTAGAAGACAAGTTTGCAAATCAACTTCTTAAAAGGGTTTTAAATTTGAATTTTGAATGTGTAATCAATTACCATTGATGTGTAATTGATTACCAGCAACGAAACTCTTGAAATTCAATTTGAAAAGACATGACCCTTCAAAATATAACCGTGTAATCGATTACCAGAAACCTGTAATCAATTACCAATGAAAAATTTCAGAAAAAGCTTTTTGAAAAGACACATCTCTTCAAACCATTTTGAAAAAGCACGAAGGGCCTATATATATGTGTGTCTGACTTCAAAATGTAAGAGAGAGATATTCTAAGAGAAATTCATTGCCAAATGCTCTCTTAAAAAATCTTCGGCAAACACTTACAAATCTATTGAGAGTTCATCTAGGAACTTCAATTTGTATCATCCACTCTAAAGGAGAGAAATCATTCTGTTCATCTCAGAAAGTCAGTTGTAATCAAGAGATTGGTTGTCTCTTGAATTGTGAAGTTTCCTGAACACAAGGGAAAGGGATTCCTCGGGTGTTCAAAAGTTGTAAATAGGATTTTACAAAGTTAGTGAAAATCTCAAGTGGGTTGCTTGAGGACTTGACGCAGGCACGGGAAATGGCCGAACCAGTATAAATCGAGTTTGCATTTCTCTCTTCCCTTATCTCATTTATTTTATTGTAATCAATTTTATCTTACGCATTTAAAAGAACATTGTTAAATTGATTGCTTCTTCTTCTTCTTTTGCATTCTAAGCTTATCATTTAAAGGGGGGGGGGGTTAAAGTTTGTTAGTGAGAAAATTGTGAAACTTAATTCACCCCTCTTAAGTTATTGAGGCTACTTGTTCAACAAGTGGTATCAAAGCCAAAAAATGAAGTGAGGAGGAAAAGAAGTTAGTTCAATATAATTTAAAAGCCAAAAATATAATTACATCTACATTAGGAATGGATGAATACTTTAGGGTGTCAAATTGCAAAAATGCAAAAAATATGTGGGATACCTTACAAGTAACCCATGAAGGGACAACAAATGTGAAAAGATCTAAGATAAATACTTTAACTCATGAATATGAATTATTTAGAATGAATCCTAATGAAAGCATACAGGACATGCAAAAGAGATTCACACACATAATTAATCATCTTGCATCCTTAGGAAAAATCTTTCCAAATGAAGATCTTATCAATAAAGTTTTGAGATGCTTAAGCAGGGAATGACAAAACTAAGGTAACAGCCATTACTGAATCAAGAGATCTTTCTAACATGTCTCTTGCTACTTTGTTTGGAAAGTTACAGGAACATGAAATGGAATTGATGAGATTGAATCACCATGAGGAGAATGATAATAAAAAGAAAGGAATAGCTCTTAAAGCTTCATCTTCAACCCAAGAAGGAAGTGATAAGGAGGATTCAATTGAAATAGATGAAGATGATGATCTCAGTCTTTTTGTAAAAAGATTCAACAAATTTCTAAGAGTCAGAGGAAATCAAAGAAGATCAAATTTTAAATCAAAGAAAAGGGCAGAAGATTCATCCTTTACTCCAAAATGTTATGAATGCAATCAACCTGGACATCTGAGGGTTGATTGCCCAATTTTCAAGAAAAGAATAGAGAAATCTAAAAAGAAAGTTTTTAATGAAAAGAAGGCTAAGAAGGGCTACATTACATGGGATGCCAATGATATGGACTCGTCTGAAGATTCAGAAAATGAAGTTGTAAACCTGAGTCTGATGGCTAAGAATTATGAAAGCGATGAAAAGGCAACATCTTTGGATAACACCTTATCCATTTCATTTGATGAATTACAAGATGCATTTGCTAATTTACATAAAGAATCAGTTAAACTTGCAAAATTGGTTTCATCTTCTAAGAAAACAATTTCAAATTTAGATAAAGAAGTTTTAAAATTAAATGAAGAATTAGATAATCTTAAGACTGAAGTTGTAACTTTAAGATCAAATGATACAATTCATTATTCTACCATGCATGATAATATAGAAGTATCTAATTCATGTAATTCTTGTAAGAAATACATAGAAGAAATCAAGGATTTAAAAAATTCTCTTGCCTAATTTTCTAATGGAAAAAAATAATCTAGATGTTATATTAGGAAAGCAAAGATGTGTTTTTGATAAAGCAGGGTTAGGATATAAACCTGATAAACAACAAAAATTTTATAAAAATTTCTTTGCATCCACACAAAAATATAGTTCTCCTTTCTTAACCTGTTTTTATTGTGGAAAGAAAGGACATGGTACATTTACATGTTATTTTAAGAAAAATAGAAATAATATTAAAATGATATGGGTCCCAAAAGGATCTTTTATTAAAACTAACATACAAGGACCCAAGAAAGTTTGGGTTCCTAAGTTATAAACATGTTCATATAGGTTTCCTTGAAGAAGAGTTGATACATAGATAGCGAATGCTCTAAACACATGACGGGAGATGCATCGAAATTCACTCATATTTCTCCCAAGAAAAGCGGACATGTGACTTATGGCGACAACAATAAAAGTAGAATTCTTGGAGTCGGAAAAATAGGTACAAATTCATCTACCTCCATTGAAAATGTTCTACTTGTTGAAGGTCTTAAGCACAGTTTGTTAAGTGTCAGTCAATTATGTGATAAAGACTATCTAGTATCATTTGAATCTCATAACTGTGTTATTGAAAACAAGCATGATAGGAATATAAAGCATATAGGCTACAAAACAAATAATGTTTACACGATAAATTTAGATCAAAAACAAAACCATGATCAATGTTTTCTTATTAAAGATGATGATCCTTGGTTATGGCATAGAAGAATTGCCCACATAAACATGGAACATTTAAATAAACTGATTTCTAAAGATTTAGTCATTGGTTTACCAAAACTTAAATTTGAAAAAGATAGATTATGTGATGCTTGTTAGAATGGAAAACAAGTAAGGGTTTCTTTTAAATAAAAGAATATTGTGTCTACAACTTGTAGAAGCAAGCTTCATGATGATGAATCAAGTTGATTCAAATAGTTTTGATGATGACAAAGATGATGACAAAAAATCCAAAGAATGATTTCAAGATTGAGTCAACAAGTTCAAGATCAAGATTAATTTCAAGTTTCATGAGAAGAAATCAAGAAGATTCAAGAATCAAGAGAAGTTTGATTTCAAGATTCAAGAGAAGATGAATTCAAGATTCATGAGAAGAAATCAAGAAGACTTCACAAGGGAAGTATTGAAAAGATTTTTCAAAAAACAAACATAGCACAATTTTGTTTTTCAAAAGAGTTTTTTCTCAAAATTTTCTAAGTTACCAGAGTTTTTACTCTCTGGTAATCGATTACCAGTGGCAAAGTTTGATTTCAAAAGCTTTTAACTAAATTTGCACCGTTCCAATTGTTTTTTTAAATGGTGTAATCGATTATAATATATTGGTAATTGATTACCAGTGTATTTGAATGTTGAAATTCAAATTCAATTGTGAAGAGCCACATCTTTTCATAAAATGCTTTGTGTAATCAATTACATGGTTTTGGTAATCGATTACCAGTCAATTACCAGTGGCAAAGTTTGATTTCAAAAGCTTTTAACTAAATTTGCACCGTTCCAATTGTTTTTTTAAATGGTGTAATCGATTATAATATATTGGTAATCGATTACCAGTATATTTGAATGTTGTAATTCAAATTCAATTGTGAAGAGCCACATCTTTTCATAAAATGCTTTGTGTAATCGATTACATGGTTTTGGTAATCGATTACCAGTGACAATTTTTGAATAAAAATCAAGAGATGTAACTCTTCCAATGGTTTTCTCAAGATTTTCTCAAGGTTATAACTCTTCCAATGGTTTTCTTTACCAGACATGAAGAGTCTATAAAAGCAAGATCTTGACTTGCATTTTAAAAACTTGATATAACTTTTTACACAACTTTTTGAACATCTTGAACTTCTTCTTCTTCTTCCTTTGGCAAAAGCTTTCTAAAGTTTTCTGGTTTCCAAACCTTGAAAACAAGAGTGTGCTATATCTTTTCATTCTCTTCTCCCTTTGCCAAAAAGAATTCGCCAAGGACTAATCGCCTGAATTCTTTTGTGTCTCTCCTCTCCCTTATCCAAAAGAACAAAGGACTAACTGCCTGAATTCTTTTGTGTCTCCCTTCTCCCTTGTCAAAGAATTCAAAATGACACAGTCTGAAAATTCTTTTGATTCTTCCCTTTCCCATAAACAAAAGATTTCAAAGGACTAACCGCCTAAGATATCTTTTGTTTCCCCTTCACAAAGTTTCAAAGGACTAACCACCTGAGAACTTTGTCTTAACACATTGGAGGGTACATCCTTTGTGGTACAAGTAGAGGGTACATCTACTTGGGTTGTTGTAACTGAGAACAAGAGAGGGTACATCTCTTGTGGATCAGTTCAAGTGGAGGGTACATCCACTTGGTTGTTCAAAGGGAACAAGGGAGGGTACATCCCTTGTGGATCTTTGCTTGTAAAGGATTTTACAAGGTTGAAAGAAATCTCAAGGACCGCAGGTCGCTTGGGGACTGGATGTAGGCACGGGTTGTTGCCGAACCAATATAAAACTCTTGTATTTGTCTTCTTCTTCCCTACACTCTTTTATTTCCGCTATGCACTTTAATTATCGCTTTTACTTTTGGTTAAGTTTTTATTTCTGTTCTTTACTTTCTTAACATTATAGTAAAAGCCTAATTAAATCTAGTAATATTAATAAGGATAGTTATTTTTTTTAAATTAGTAAAGGTTCATTAATAATTAATTCAACCCCCCCTTCTTAATTATTGCGAGGCCACTTGATCCAACACAATTCAACCCTCACAACTTTTGCATATGGATCTTTTTGGTCCCTCTAGAACTATGAGTTTTGGAGTAAACTATTATGCTCTTGTTATTGTTGATGATTACTCTAGATATACATGAACATTATTTCTCGCTTATAAAAGAGATGATTTTCATGCATTCGAGAAACTTGCTAAAATTATTCAAAATAAGAAAAATATCAAAATTGCATCTATCAGGAGTGATCATGGAGGAGAATTTGAAAATAAAGATTTTGAATCATTCTGTGATGAACCTGGCATTGAGCATAATTTTTCTTCACCCAGAACCCCTCAACAAAATGAAGTTGTTGAGAGGAAAAATAGATCCTTAGAAGAAATTGCTAGAACTTTACTAAATGATACATTTCTTCCAAAATATTTCTGGGCTAAAGCTGTAAATACTGCATGTTACATCATGAATAAAGCTTTAATAAGACCAATCTTAAAGAAAAATCCATATGAGTTATATAATGGAAGAAAACCTAACATTTCACATCTTCATGTGTTTGGATGTAAATGTTTTATGCTAAACAATGGCAAAGATAATTTAGGAAAGTTTGACACTAAATCCGATGAAGGTATTTTTCTTGGCTATTAATTGTAAAGTAAAGCATTTAGAATTTATAACAAAAGAACTATGATTATTGAAGAATCCATTCATGTTGCTTTTGATGAATCTAATGCAATTTTGCCAAGAAACGATGTACTAGATGATATTTCAAAATCATTAGAAGAAATGCATATTCATGGAGAAGATCACAAAGGCAAAGGAGATGGAAATAATGAAGATTTTCACATTGATGAAATAAAAATAGATGCTGATCTTGCAAGAGAGTGGAGAGCTTCTAGATATCATCCTCTTGACAGCATTATTGGTGATATATCAAAAGGGGTAACCACTAGACACTCTCTCAGATATATGCAATAATATGGCTTTTGTTTCTATGATTGAACCTAAAAATTTGAAAGAAGCCATAATTGATGAACATTGGATAATAGCTATGCAGGAAGAGTTGAACGAATTTGAAAGAAATAATGTTTGGAAATTAGTTGAGAAGCCTGATAATTTCCTAGTTATAGGAACAAAATGGCTATTTAGAAACAAGTTAGATGAAAATGGGATAGTCATTAGAAATAAGGCTAGGTTAGTAACCAAAGGATACAATCAGGAAGAGGGGATAGATTATAAGGAAACATATGCTCCAGTTGCTAGATTAGAAGCCATAAGAATGTTATTAGCCTTTGCATCCATAATGGATTTTAAACTTTATCAAATGGATGTGAAGAGTGCCTTTTTGAATGGCTTTATCCTAGAGGAAGTATATGTAGATCAACCCCCTGGTTTTGAAAACTCAGATAAGCCTAGTCACGTTTTTAAATTGAAAAAGACTTTATATGGGTTAAAACAAGCCCCTAGGGCTTGGTATGAACGTCTAAGTTTCTTTTAGAAAAGGATTTTTCTAGAGGTAAAATAGATACTACTATTTTTATTAAAAAGAAGTTAAATGATATATTATTAGTTCAAAATCTATGTTGATGATATTATCTTTGGATCCACTAATGACTCTCTATGCAAAGAATTCTCTCAAGACATGCAAAGTGAATTTGAAATGTCAATGATGGGTGAACTAAATTTCTTTCTTGGGCTGCAAATCAAGCAAACCAAGAATGGAATATTTGTTAATCAATCAAAATATTGCAAAGACTTGATTCATAGATTTGGGATGGAAAATGCTAAGCATATGGCTACCCCAATGAGTAGTGCTTGCTATTTGGATAAAGATGAAACCGGTCAGTCAATAGACATTAAGAAATATCGAGGTATGATCATATCTCTTCTTTATTTATCTGCTAGCAGACCTGATATAATGTTTAGTGTGTGTATGTGTGCTAGATTTCAATCAAATCCCAAAGAATCACATCTTAGTGCAGTTAAGAGAATTATAAGATATCTGTTAGGCACTATGAATATAGGATTATGGTATCCTAAAAATTCCACATGCAATTTAATAGGATATTCTAATTCTGATTTTTCCGGTTCTAAAACGGATAGAAAGAGCACAAGTGGAACTTGTCATTTCATTGGATCTGCTCTAGTTTCTTGGCATAGTAAGAAACAAAATAGTGTTGCTTTATCCACTGCTGAGGCAGAATATATTTCTGCTGGCAGTTGTTGTGCTCAAATACTTTGGATGAAACAACAACTTTCTGACTATGGAATATTTCTTGATCATATTCCTATAAGATGTGATAACATGAGTGCTATAAATCCATCTAAGAATCCTATTCAGCACTCAAGAACCAAACATATAGAGATAAGACATCATTTCTTGAGAAATCATGTTAAAAAGGGAGATTGTGTACTAGAATTCGTTGATACAAAAAATAAATTAGCTGATATCTTTACAAAACCTCTCCCTAAAGAAACATTCTTTGCAATTAGGAGAGAATTAGGTCTTTTAGATATCAACGATCTAGACAAATAGGTAACTAAAATTGAGTTTTATCTTCCTTATGTACAAATGAGTTTCTTTGATTGTAGTTGTTTGTGTTATTGATAGTCATATTAATTGTTGTTTGTCATTTAATAATTGTTTTTTATTACCTTTGTTTGAATTTTTAATAGTAATATAATTTATTGTGTGTAGTTAATTGAGTGTCAAATTGATTAGATTTGTTTGTGCTTGAAGATTGTTAATTGAGTAGATTTGTTCGTGCTTAAAGATTGTTGATTGAATGTATTTAATTGTGCTTTTTGATTGAATGTATTTGATTGTGCTTGATTATCATAGTTAAGTACGTATGTAACTCAAGAATAGTTAGTTTTATTTGAAAAAGCCTCGTTTAAGGGTCTGGTAATCGATTACCATTCCCTGTAATCGATTACCTTAGAACAGCAAGGTTGTAATCGATTACACAAGCCTGTAATTGATTACACAAGCCTGTAATCAATTACCAGTAGGCTCAAGTAGTTACAGGATACTTCTGTAATTGATCACAAGAGTCTGTAATTGATTACAAAGCGTCCCTGACTATAAATATCTGCGTTTTCTTCTGAACCCTCATTCCTTACCTTCGTGTGACGGTGCCCCACTCTCCCAAAACTTCAAAACATCATATCTTCCTTATTTCTTAACCAAATCGCTTTAAAAGCAAGCCCAATATTCATCCTTTTCAATTCTCTTCAAAACCCACTGATTAAAATCAGCTGAAATAACTTCAAATGGCCGAATCATCAAAGAAATGAAAGGGATCTTCCTCCACCACCACCGCTGCCATGGAACCTCCGGAGACCCACTAGCACCAATTCCTCCCTCTCTTTCATCTTGCCGGTCATCCACCTTATTTTCCTCTGATGATCAGCGTCAGAGGTACTACTCTCAATTTTGTAATAGAGTTATTGTAGACCCTAAGTACCTTGACCTTGAATTTTTTGATGGAGAAACATTTGATTGTTACCAAGTGTTGCAAAACTCTGCTTTGGTCGATTTCATGTCTCTTAAACTGCCATATTTTCCTAAATTAGTTAAAGTTTTCTATAATAATTTGAAAATTCAGGATGGTGTTCTTTATCCTGAGGTGCATAACATTCCTATTATTGTTGATCAGTCCTTGTTTTATTCATTGACTAAACTGCCCAGTGTTAGTCGTCCTATACGACTAACTTTTGTATAGAAAACATTTTCCAAAACTTGTATAGTTCCCCAATTTATGGTTATTTTGTTGTAATTTGTAAATAAATCTTGTTTTATTGTTAAAGCTGTCTCTAGAATATTTTCCATTGGATTTAATGATGAAATTTGTTCAATTTCAGGCTAAATGAGGCTAAATATTGAAGTGCTAAAAGTGGTAGTTGCGCTTAGCTCACCATTTGGGCTCAGCATGCATCCATCGCTAAGCGCAGCTTCAGCGTGATAGAAGAATCTGACAGAGCATCAATATCAAGGCCGTGCGCTACATGCAAGATCAGTGCGCTAAGCACAGTGGTTGTCTTCAGCCAGGCTCAGCGCATGACTGACGCTAAGCTCAAATCCACTTACTCGTGCTAAGGGCGAGGGTGGCGCTAAGCACAACGTCACGGATTCAGAGCCTATTTAAAGCTTGTCTTGTGCAGAAGTAGGCTACAGAGGGCACATAATTTTTTACAACAATTCCATAACACACCACAATGCCTATTTTTCGATGAAAGAGCTCTAGAGGTAGCAAGAAGAGTAGCTTCTGCAGAGAGACCTAGGTTTTGTAATAAGAGAGATTAGTGAGCTGCAGAGTGATTGTGAGATGCTGAGAAGAGGAGGAGGGACCCCCCTTCTTGTGTAAGGAACAATTATTCTCTACTCTTAATCTCATTTGTGTTAGCGTTTTTCTGTATGGCTGGCTAAACACTCTTGTTGGGAATTTCTAAGGAACAACTGATGTAATTACTTTAATATCTAATTGATTGTCTTTCCTGTGTTCAATGCTTCTTTCAATGCTTAATTTTTGCATGCTCTTGGTCTGATCACCCATTTGTATGTCTAGTTAGGTGACTGTAGCATTGGGAAATGTACTGTTGCCTTATAACTTGATAGAAGTAGGATTGAAACTTAATCCAACAAGAGGGATCTGAGGATTATGTTTTAGTTTTCTTAATATGCTGTGATGATAATGTTGTTTAGTCTAAGTCTAGTCCAACAAGAGGGATTTGAGGACGAAGCTTAGGTTAAATTAGTCTAAACTTTCGTAAGCTGATTAAGCTGAGCCTAGTCCAACAAGAGGGATCTGAGGACGAAGTTTAGTTTAAATTCATTGATTCTTTTGTGTATACTTTTGTTACTATAAATTCATTGTTCTTTTGAACTGGATAATTGTTGTTTTGTTTTCTTGTATGCAAAGAAGATCCACTACAGGTGATTTGTTCCCCATTGATTTGGAGATTAATGCCACTTGTAGAAGGCATAATTCAGAGAGAAGCAGAAATTTTTTGTAGGATTTAGAAGCAGCAGCAACTCTAGAAGAAGAACCTTGATCTTCCGAGGCATCTTCTAGTTTTCCTATTGCAGGGCATTCTCATATAGAATTTGTTGAAGACTCAATCATGGCAGAAGAGACAAGAAGAGTAAGCCTTGAGGATTATTCAAGTTGTATTGTGCCACAATATTTCACCAGTATTGCACAGCCAGAAGTTCAAGCTCAGACAATTACTTATCCTCCCTCTTTGATGCAGCTTATTCAAAATAATCTGTTTCATGGTCTACCCAATGAAGACCCTTATGCTCACTTGGCCACCTACATAGAGATATGCAATACTATTAGGCTGGCGGATGTGCCTGCAAATGCAATCAGGTTGAGTCTGTTCTCATTTTCTTTAGCTGGAGAAGCTAAGAGATGGCTTTATTCTTTTAAAGCAAGCAGTCTGAAGTCATGGGATGAAGTAGTGGAAAAGTTCTTGAAGAAGTACTTTCCTGAATCAAAGACTGCAAAAGGCAAAGCTGCCATCTATTCCCTCCATCAGTTTCCAGATGAATCGTTGAGTGAGGCACTTGAAAGATTCAGAGGTTTATTGCGGAAAATGCCCACTCATGATGTTTTGGAACCAATACAGCTCAACATATTCATAGATGGGTTGAGACCACAATCTAAACAGCTCTTGGATGCTTTAGCTGGGGGTAAGATCAAAATGAAGACCCCTGAGGAAGCAATGGACTTAATTGAAAGCATGGCTGCTAGTGACATTGCCATTCTGAGAGACCGAGCCCACATTCCTACTAAGAAGAGCTTATTGGAGCTAACCTCACAGGATGCTCTGTTGGCACAAAACAAGTTGCTATCTAAGCAACTAGTGGCATTAACATAAACACTCAGTAAGTTACCAACTCAGCTTCATTCTGCACAAACTTCACATTCTTCTATTTTGCAGGTTGCAGGATGTACAATTTGTGGTGGAGCTCATGAATCTGGATGTTGTATCCCTAATGAAGAGCAAATTGCACATGAAGTTAACTATATGGGGAATCAACCCAAAGGCAATTTCGATACAAGTGGATTTCCAGGATTTCAGAACAACCAGCAGTATCAACAGTAGAGACAACAACAAAATCACCCTGGTATCCAATTCAATAGAGACCAGGGTGGTTCATCTACAAGGACACAACAGCAGATGCCAAGTCTCTATGACCAAACCACGAAGCTGGAAGAGACTCTAGCTCAATTCATGCAAGTGTCGATGTCTACCCAAAAGAGCACAGAGTTTGCAATTAAGAATCTGGAAGTTTAGGTGGGCTAGCTTTCAAAGTAGTTAGCTGAAAGACCATCCAACAACTTTATAGAAAACACGAAGACAAATCCTAAGGAAGAGTGTAAAGCTGTGATGACTAAAAGCAGAATGGCGATTCAAGCTGAGGAAGGAAGAACTGATTAGAAGGTGGAGGGATTTTAACAACATCTAGCTGATCAATCGGCACTGGAACCGGTTGATGATTTAGTTGAACTTGAAGAAATTGTTGAGGAAGCAGAAGGTGATAAAGAAGAAGAGACACCAATAAGAGATTGTCAAGAGAGAATAAAGAAGAAGGAAGAAAAAGAAGAAGAAATAAAAGAAGAAGAAAAAGAAAAAAAGTTGAAAAATGAAAAACAAAAAGAGAAGGTTGTTGAGATTGAGAAGAAGAAGGGCAAGAGTGAGGCCAATAGAGAAAAGAAGAAAAAGGCTACTCCTATTGAATGCAAGGAGGTACCTTATCCATTGGTACCCTCCTGGAAAGATAAAGAATGACATTTGGCAAGATTTCTTGATATCTTCAAGAAACTGGAAATTAGTTTGCCTTTTGGAGAAGCACTTCAGCAAATGCTCCTTTATGCCAAATTTTTGAAGGATATGCTAACCAACAAGAACTGGTACATCTATAGTGACAGAATTGTTGTGGATGGTAACTATAGTGCTGTCATTCAAAGCATCCTTCCACCCAAGCACAAAGATCCAGGAGTTGTCACGATACCGTGTTTTATCGGTGATGTTGTTGTAGGCAAAGCTCTCATAGATTTGGGAGCCAGTATCAATTTAATGCCTCTCTCCATGTGCCGACGACTTAGAGACCTAGAAATAATGCCCACACACATGACCCTCCAGTTAGCTGACCGCTCCATCACAAGACCATATTGTTGGATCAAGTGGCCTCAGAATAATTAAGAGGGGGGGGGGCTGAATTAATTATTAATGTACCTTGACTAATTAAAACTTATCCTTCTTAATGTTACTAGATTCAATTAGGCTTTACTACTAAGTTATGTAACTTAAACAAAAGTAAAGCGTAAAAGTAAAGTGCATAGCGGAAATTAAAAAGTGTAGGGAAGAAGAAGACAAACACAAAAATTTTATATTGGTTCGGCAACAACCCGTGCCTACATCCAGTCCCCAAGCAACCACCGGTTCTTGAGATTTCTTTCAACCTTATAAAATCCTTTACAAGCAAAGATCCATAAGGGATGTACCCTCCCTTGTTCTCTTTGAACAACCAAGTGGATGTACCCTCCACTTGAACTGATCCACAAGAGATGTACCCTCTCTTGTTCTCAGTTACAACAACTCAAGTAGATGTACCCTCTACTTGTACCACAAAGGATGTACCCTCCAATGTGTTAAGAAAAATAATTCTCAGGCGGCTAGTCCTTTGAATCTTTGTAAGGGGAAACAAAAGATATCTCAGGCGGTTAGTCCTTTGAAATCTTTTGTTTAAGGGAAAGGGAAGAATCAAAAGAATTCTCAGGCAGTTAGTCCTTTGAATTCTCTTGGAAAGAGAGAAGGGAGACACAAAAGAATTCAGGCGGTTAGTCCTTCATTCTTTTGGAAAAGGGAGAAGAGAGATACAAAAAGAATTTAGGCGATTAGTCCTTGTTGAATTCTTTTTGGAAAAGGGAGAAGAGAATGAAAAGATATAGCACACTTTTGTTTCTGCAGAATTTTCACTTGCAGAAGAACAAGGTTAAAAAAAACTTAGAAAGCTTTTTGGCAAAGGAAGAAGAAGAAGAAAGATGAGTAGGAAAGAATTGTAAAGGTAGTAAAGGTTTAAAGGTTTCTCAAAAGTTGTTCAAGAAGTTGTTTGAATGCAAGTCAAGGTCTTGCTTTTATAGACTCTTCATGTCTGGTCATGAAAACCATTGGAAGAGTTATAACCTTGAGAAAATCATGTCAAGAGTTACATCTCTTGACCTTTTATTCAAAACTTGTCACTGGTAATCGATTACCATAATCATGTAATCGATTACACAATGCATTTTAAGAAAAGATGTGACTCTTCACAATTGAATTTAAATTTCAACATTTAGATACACTGGTAATCGATTACCAATATATTGTAATCGATTACACCATTTAAAAATCATTTGGAACGTTGCAAATTCAGTTAAAAGCTTTTTGAAATCAAATTCTATCACTGGTAATCAATTACAGGAAACTGGTAATCGATTACCAGAGAGTAAATACTCTGGTAACTTAGAAAAATTTGAGAAAACTCTTTTGTAAAACAAAACTGTGCTATGTTTGGTTTTTGAAAAATCCTTTTCAATACTTCCCTTGTGAAATCATCTTGTCTTGAATCTTGATTATGCTTGATGTCATTTCTTGAATCTTGAAATTAATCTTGATCTTATCTGGATCTTGAACTTGTTAACTCAATCTTGAAATCATTTTTTTGGGCTTTTTGTCATCATCAAAACTACTTGATTCATCATCATGAAGCTTGCTTCTACACATATGGAGTGATTGAGGATGTGTTAATTCAGGTCAAGCAGCTTGTTTTTCCTGCAGATTTTGTGGTTATGGATATAGAGGAGGATCCTGACATTCTCATAATATTGGGCCGCCCTATCATGTCCACGACCAACTGTGTAGTAGATATAGGGAAAGGAAAGTTAGAATTGGGTGTGGCAGATCAGAAAGTCTCATTCGACTTATTTGAAGCAATGAAGCATCCAAATGATATGAAATCTTGTTTTGATCTGGACAAGGTAGAACAAGAAATAGAAATAGCTGCTACAGCCATGGCACTGCACTCTCCTTTGGAAAAAGCATTGATTAATCATGTAGAATGTCTTACTAAAGAGGAGGAACATGAAGTTCAGACTTGTATTAAAGAGTTAGATGGTGTAGGAGAAAATTCTGAGGGACATTCTGCATTTGAAGAATTGAAGAACGATGGGCAAACGGAAAAATAAAAAGTATAATTGAAGATCTTGCCTGCACATTTGAAGTATGCATTTTTGGAAGACAATGACTCAAAACCAGTGATTATTAGCAGCTCGTTGAAGAAAACAGAAGAAGATCAGCTAGTGCAAATTTTGAAGAGACACAAAGCTGCAATTGGATGACATATATCTGACTTGAAAGGAATTAGTCCATCTTATTACATGCACAAAATCAATAAAGAAGCTGAGTATAAACTAGTGAGACAGCCTCAGAGAAGATTGAACCCAATCATGAAAGAGGAGGTGTGTAAGGAGGTGCTTAAGTTGTTGGAAGCAGGCCTTATTTACCCCATCTCGAATAGTGCATGGGTTAGCCCTGTGCAAGTTGTCCCCGAGAAAGAGGGTATGACAGTCATAAAAAATGATAAATATGAGTTAATATCCACAAGGACTATCACCGGGTGGAGATTGTGCATTGACTATCGGAAGTTGAATGATGCCACTCGGAAGGACCATTATTTGCTTCCTTTATGGACCAGATGCTTGAACGACTCGCAGGGCAATCTTATTATTGTTTTCTGGATGGGTATTCTGACTATAATTAGATTGTTGTAGATCCCAAAGATCAAGAAAAGATTGCTTTCACCTGCCCTATAGGTGTATTCGGATATTGGTGCATGCCTTTTGGTCTATGCAATGCCCCAGCTACATTTCAGCGGTGTATGATGGCAATCTTTTTTGATATGGTGGAAAAATGCATTGAAGTTTTCATGGACGATTTCTCTATTTTTGGGCCATCTTTTAAGGGGTGCCTATCAAACCTTGAAAGAGTATTACAAATATGTGAAGAGTCCAATCTAGTTCTCAACTGGGAGAAATCCCATTTCATGGTTCAAGAAGGAATAGTGCTGGGGCATAAAATTTCAGTAAGGGGAATAGAGGCGGACAAGGCAAAGATTGATGCAATTGAGAAACTCCCTCCTCCAATGAATGTCAAAGGAGTGAGAAGCTTCTTAGGACATGCAGGGTTCTATAGGAGATTCATAAAAGATTTCTCAAAAGTCGCCAAACCACTTAGCAATCTGTTGAATAAAGATGTTGCTTTTGTGTTTAATGAAGAGCGTATGGAAGCATTTAATGATCTGAAAACCAGATTAGTGTCTGCTCCAGTAATTACAGCAGCAGATTGGGGACAAGAATTTGAGTTGATGTGTGATGCGAGTGATTATGCCGTTGGTGCAGTGCTTGGACAAAGGAAGGGAAATTTTTTTCATGCTATATATTACGCCAGCAAGGTTCTAAATGATACATAGGTGAACTATGCTACCACAAAAAAAGAAATGCTGGCAATTTTCTATGCACATGAAAAGTTTAGATCTTATTTGGTAGGCTCAAAGGTTATCATCTACATCGATCACGCAACTATCAAATATTTGCTCAACAAGTTTGATTCCAAACCCAGATTAATAAGATGGATCTTGCTGTTGCAAGAATCTGATTTGGTGATTCGGGATAAAAAGGGATCGAAAAATGTTGTAGTTGACCATTTGTCTAGATTGGTGAATGAGGAAGTCACATCGAAAGAAGCTGAAGTTAGAGATGAATTCCCTAATGAATCATTATTCTTGGTGAGTAAGAGACCTTGGTTTGCCAATATGGCAACCTTGAAAGCTGCAGGAATCATCCCAAAAGACTTAATGTGGTGGCAGAGGAAGAAATTCCTACATGATGCACGATTCTATATCTGGGATGATCCGCACTTGTTCAAGATAGGAGCTGACAATCTCTTACAAAGATGTGTGACACAAGAAGAGGCCAAGAGCATATTATGGCATTGCCACAATTCTCCATGTGGCAGCCATTATGGTGGAGATAAGATGGCAACCAAGGTTTTGCAATCTGGATTCTTTTGGCCCACACTTTTCAAAGATGCTCACCAGCATGTGCAACAATGTGATCAATGTCAGAGGATGAGGTGTATATCAAGAAGAAATGAAATGCCTCTACAGAATATTATGGAGGTTGAGGTATTCGATTGCTAGTGGATTGATTTTGTAGGTCCCTTTCCTTCATCTTTTGGCAATGAATATATACTAGTGGCTGTTGACTATGTCTCTAAATGGGTTGAAGCAGTGGCTACCCTGCATAATGATGCTAAGACTGTGGTAAAGTTTCTAAAGAAGAACATTTTCTCAAGATTTGGGGTGCCCATAATCTTGATTAGCGTTGGAGGCACACACTTCTGCAATAATCAGCTGCAGAAAGTGTTGAAGCAATATAATGTGACACACAAAGTAGCCTCACCTTATCACCCCTTGACCAATGGGCAAGTAGAAGTATCAAACATGGAATTGAAAAAGATTCTGGAGAAGACTGTAGCTGCGACTAGAAAGGACTAGTCTATCAAATTAGATTATGCTTTATGGGCATACAGAACAACATTCAAGACCCTGATAGGCTTATCTCCATTTCAGATGGTGTACGAAAAGTCTTGTCACTTACCAGTGGAGATGGAATATAAAGCATACTGGGCCTTGAAGTTTTTGAACTTTGATGAAACTGCATCCAGAGAACAAAAGAGGCTGCAACTTTTGGAGATGGAAGAGATAAGATTAATTGCTTATGAATCTTCAAAGCTATACAAAGACAGGGTAAAAAAAGTATCATGAAAAAAAGATGCTCAAGAAGGACTTTCAACCAGGACAACATGTGTTGCTTTTCAACTCAAGACTTAAATTGTTCCCTAGAAAGCTTAAATCAAAATGGTCTGGACCATTTACCATCAAGAAAGTCCATCCATATGGAACAGTGGAGCTTTGTGATCCTCAATTTAAAGATCCTGACAGGACATGGGTAGTGAACGGATAAAGGTTGATGCAATATCATGGTGGAGCTATGGAAAGATTGAACACTATTCTACACTTCAATCCTAGATAACAGGATAATGCGTCAAGCTAGTGACGTTAAAAGAGCACTTACTAGGAGGCAACCCAACTCTTCTTCCCCTTCTTTCCTTTTTATTGCATTTTATTTGAATTTGTTTTCTTGTACATGTTAGGATATCATTGCTTGTGATTGTGATTAATTATCAGCTTGTTTAGTAATGAACAAGGGGTTTTAAGCTTGTGTGAAGAGATAGACAGAAAAAGACTTAGAAATTTTTTCGCAATTGTCTATATGCTGAGTGCAGACCTCGTGCTAAGTGCTCAGTCTTCACGCGCTAAGCCGAGCTTGCTCACGCTAAGCGCACAGACCCCTGATTGGTTGGCTGAATAGTTTAGCTAAGCGCACATCATTGCGCTAAGCCCAACATCTTCACTGTAATTGAACTTAATCAGTGGGCTTAGCATGGATAATGTGCAAAGTGCCACTTCTTCTTTGGAAAAATTTCGTTGTTGGAGCGCTTGTTCGCAGCCAACAAGTGTACCAGATTGCATAAGTAGTATAAAACGGTAAGAACTGAGTATCGAACTCTTGGGGAACTTGTGTTATCTGGCAAGCTATTTCGGTAAATAGGTGTCTGGTATGAAAAGATGATTATGGTTATGAACAAGTATGTAAACTATCTATGCAAAAAGAAAGAAAATCACGCAAGAGAAATGTTGTGTAAAAGAAAAGTAGAGAACGTGTTGGTCTTCCTAATAGGTTCCTGATGCTAAAATGGATGTTCTCTACCTAACAATGCCCAGGTATTCCTATGTTGTCTCCTGGACTGCAAGACCCCGATTCCTCATGATAGCCTAGCCTAATCCTGATCAAGCCTCGTCCGCAGATTCCTCTTGTAAGACTAAACTCAACCAGGACCACATTAAGACACACATACACAACTAAGTTCTTGTACCCCGATTCCTCGTGACAACACAACAACTTAGCCCCATACTATCAAGGACTTTAGAATTAGACTAGTTTCCACTGTTGAATGACCCTAACAAAGCATGCATCTACGTGATCAAGGTAAAGGCATACTGGAATGAAAAACAGATAGCACAGAGAACACACAAAACATCATTACATAGATAGAAATATATTTACATCAGGTACCTACAAATCCAATAGAGGATTTAGCTTTCTATGGTCTGGAAAGCTCCTTTACAACACAGAGAAGAACAAGATGAAAGATAGAAAAAATACAAGTGGTGAGGATGTCTCCTTCATCTCTAGGATCTCACAACCACTCACAAACTCATCTTAAGTTCTCAGAACGGCTTCCGCTTCGAGCTCTCGTCTCTGCAGATCTTCACACAGCAAAATCTCTCACAACTCTTTGGAACTTGGACCTTTCTCTCTCTAGAACTTCCTAAACATGCAAAAGCTTCAAGCCAAGGCCAGAATCTGGTGCATGCAGAGGCTTCTTCAAGAAAAATGCCAAACCCCCTCAAAAAATCTGATTTCAAGCTTAAATAGGTGGGTTGGTCCGTGCTCGCGTACTTAGCACAAATCTGGATCGCTTAGCGCGCATAAGTGGATTGTGGCTTAGCGCGCTTCTCTCGTTTAGCGAATGAGCTGAAGCGGTGCACTTGATGACTTGGAGCGGTGCGCTCAGCGAACCTGACAACTCATCTTCTTCTGGATTCTTCCTCGCGCTTAGCCACTGAGTGTTGCGCTTAGCGAATGCTCGCTAAGCCAGCAGATTGGCTTAGCGAGAAGGTGAAAACAACACTTTTGCCAATTTGCCTAATTAACCTGAAATTGAGAGAAAATTGATTATTAAACATACAAAATAAAAGTATAAATTATCTATTATCTATATTTAACATAAAGTACTTATAATATTATAAAACAACTATAAATTGGAGAAGTTTGATACAATATACACAAGTTTTATACACAAAAGTTAGTCATTTTCATTGACTAACAACTCCCCCAAATTTACAGTTTTGCTTGTCCTCAAGAAAAAGAGAACAACTCACTTGTCCTCAAGTGGTAAAACATGCAATGTTTATGTACAAAGGTGTATGCATCAAAATTTATTGATTGCATGATGAGAAAGATCAAGCAATGTGTACCTATCACTTGTTTTCACAGAATATGCAGCTATACAAATAGGATAACAAAATGTGAACTATACAGTTAGATGAAGTTAATCGTAAGACAAATATCATGGAAAGTAGCTCAAACCATAGTCTCAAGGCTATTGTTTCACTCAAGCACAAGTGTTTAAGCTATTCATTGATAACAACTAACAGGAGGTTCAATCTTTGCATTTCATCTCATGCCATCAAGTCAGAAACATATAAACAGAATTAGAAGGACTTTCTCAGGCTTGTAGTGAGGTTTGGCTACAAAAATTCATTGGTTTTTCTAGGATTCAAAGGTTTAGGTTCTAAGAGAGCACATATCCTTGACTTATCCCAATGGTCTTGTATTATACCAGTAGCTTTCTCACTATCTTTCCTTTCAAGTTGCTTTTGACCTTATTGTAACAACACAATTTATTCTTTTTTTTTAACATACAACTTATTTGTTGTGTGTGCTGATGCTTAACCTTTTTCTTTTCATTGGAATTGACTTCCCTCCCCCAAATTTAGAGTAAATTTGCCTTGAACCATATGCTCTCCTAGAATCTAAACAAGGTATCAGGAGATATTTATTTATGTTTAGGGTTCAAATTTTTTTACAATATCATTTAGCTCAAAAAGGAAGCAAAGGATGCAATTATCATTTAAGGTAAGTTGTTTGGTCAAAAGAGCTTGTGTATGTACAATCATGGCCTTCATCATGTCCTCATTTATACATTTCTTTCTAAAATTCAGATATTCATGCAAAGATTATCACTCACAACTAGTCATTCACTCACAGTTTAAGGCCACACTCTCACGGGTTTTGGTTCAAGCTTTTCTTTCACAATGAATCTGTCTACTGACTAACAATTCTACAGTGAGTTCACACTCATGTTCTTTCTTTGTTCAACATGCATATTCGTTCAAATTCATGAAAAGAAACACAAATCTCATCTTCAGCATGCATTCAATTTAAAAAAGGCATACATCCATTTTTCATAATAAATAAACTATTTTACTGGAACACCAATAGAAGTTAAGTTAAACTGTTCCAGATGCATCAAAATGAGCAACTACACTACTCATGCACAAAACTAACAAGAAGAAAATAATGTACTAAAACCATAATTATACTAATAGATCAAAAAGCACAAAAAGAAGCATAAACTCTTCAGAAATATCCACATTCTTGTCAAGATGAACCACAACTTTCTCAATTGTCCATCCAGTCAGAAAAGTCTGAACCATCCTCTAGGTAATAGGCTGGCGAGTTAGGAGGAGTAGCAACTTCAACATCTGAGTCATCAGGAATGAGTATCAAAGGTGGTGCCGGTGGAGCTGGTGGAGGAGATAGTATTTCAACCTCTGGAGAAGCAGGTGGGTCTACTGCTGCAGGTTGTGACTCAGCTGGTGCAGGCTCTGTCCTTGTTTGTATAGGCGAACCATGTTGCGCTAAGTGCGTTCATCCCTGCTAATGAACAATATGATGAACCCGCTAAGCGCATCTGGGCACTAAGCGGGCCTAGTGTTTCAGATATTAAGATTTTTTGAGGTTTTTGTTTAGCGTTAAGCCTGACCTGTTAGGCTAACCCCATTATGCTTCTGTTAGTTTGTCCTTGAATAAGGCTAAGCGCAGCCTGCTGCGCTAAGCCATAGTTATGTTTCATGGAGGTTGAGCTAAGCACACCCTGCTGCGCTAAGCTCAACTCTCTTACTGTTTTCAGCCTTTGTAGTTAGGCTAAGCGTGCCTTGTGCGCTAAGCCTAAGTGTCATTTTGGTGAGGCTGAGCTAAGTGTGCCATGCTGCGCTTAGCCCACACTCTCTTCAATTTTGAAAATTGTAGACTTAGGCTAAGCCCAGCATGTTGCGCTAAGCGTAATCTGCAGAAAAATACTTTCTGTGTCTTTAGGCTAAGCGCGAGTCTGCTGCACTTAGCCCATGAGTAAACTTTTATAAGGCACGCCAAACCCAGCCTGCTGCGCTAATCGCCCAGTCAAAATTTCAGTTTTATTTTTTGTTTTGTTGAGAATAAGGCTTGTTTAATCTTGTGTTTTGTTCTAATTATTTTGCAGATGGCATCTAAGAAAAGGAAGGCTCCTTCTACACCTTCCCAAGTCAGATATGGTCGGTCTAGGTTCACCTCTCAAGAAGCTTGGGAGAGGTATACTGATATAATAGTACCAGGAAGCTGTTACTAGAACGAAATGTGGTAATCTACCACACAAAGTTCGATGAGTTTAAAAAGGAATTAATGAGAAGACACTGGGACGAAGAGCTCACAAGCTTTGATGAAGGCAGTGTCGATGTTGCCATAGTAAATGATGCAATCCTACCCCCCAAGGGTATTGGATAGAAGACTCCTAGAGGATTAGGCTAGAGCTGCTAAAGAAGGCCTTGGGGTTCTCATGAACCTAAGGGTTGATTTTTTGAGCCCATGGGCCAAGGTTGGGTCCACTCTTCTTTGTAAATATTAGAATAGGTTTTCTTCTTCTTTTGGGCCTTGTATTTTGGCCATTCTAGTAGTATAGGGTTTTAGCCATGTATTTCAGGGCATTTTGAGTAGTCTTTGTAGTAGGGACTTTTTTTGTATTTTCATGTATTTTGTCATAGGGGTGAGCTTAGCTATTATAGGGGGTGTGTAGCTAAGCTCTACGTTATCATCTCAAGGAGGTGAGCTTAGCTATTAGAGAGGTGTGTGTAGCTAAGCTCTAGCTTCTCTAGGAAGCTTCTCAAGGAAGCTTCTCAAGGAGGTGAGCTTAGTATTAGAGGGGTGTGTGTAGCTAAGCTCTAGCTTCTCAAGGATGTTTTCTCAAAGAAGCTTCTCAAGGAATTTTTCTCAAGAAAGCTTCTCAAGGAAGCTACCTAGTCTATAAATAGAAGCATGTGTAACACTTGTTGTAACTTTGATGAATGAAAGTCTTATGAGACACACTTCAAAGTTCTACTTCTCCCCCTCTTTTAGTACTTCAATTTTGTGCTCCTCCCTTCTCTCTTTTTTTTCCTCCATTAAAGCATCCTCTTCAAGCTTCTTATCCAAGGCACATTCTTGGTGGTGAAGCTCCTTCTTCCATGGCTTATTCCCTAGTGGATGATGCCTCCCCTCTCCTCTTCTCCTGTGCCTTCCGCTGCATCTCCATGGTGGAAAATCACCATTGAAGGACCTTATTGAAGCTCAAAGTTCCATTAAGTGGTAATCAGAGCACAAGAGCTTCAAGTAGGTTCTCCTTAAACCTCCATTAATTTTTTGCTTTACCTTCTCTTCCATTGTTGCTTCTTCATTTTTCTCCATGTATCTCCTCACATGTCTTGTGCTAAAATTTTTTAACATGATTCTTTAGAGTTTCCACCAATTAAACTTGCTATAGAAGCTAGATTTGATTTTCTATGGTTCAAATTTCTTGTTCTTGTTCTTGAACCATGAATTGTGTTGAGTTTAGGTTCCTTTGAGTTTTGTCTTGTTATTTTTTGTGGCTGAAACCTAAACCATAAAATTCTTACAAAAACATTAAAGTAGAAGAAAACCTCAAAAATCTAGAGTGACTTGTTCACCTATTGTAGTTTTGTCATAGAAGTCATGTCTAGTCATGAAATTTGTCACATAAGATTTCTTATGTTGTGCTGAATTTTATTTTTCTTGTTTCTTTGTCTAACTCATTTGTTCATGAGTGTATGAAATTCTTTTAGCCTATTATTTGATTTGAGTCAAATCTTGCATGTTAATTAGTCCTTAACATGTTCATCCAAAATTCTTAGAAAGTGTTTGATTGTGAACCTTTTCTTGAACTTTTACGTTTCCTTATGATTCTGTCTATTGTGAATTTGAGTTTTGGTGAATGAATTGCTGGCTGAAATTTTGATCCTAAGTGAATATTGAACTCCTAAAACTGTGGTAAACAAGCATAGTGAGTTCAACATACATAGGAAGGTTGAAAGTAAGCCCAAGGCAATCAATATTCCATGCTAAAAAAAAATTTGAAGTCTAAAATCGCTGGTGCTGGCAGCTTGGACATACGAACTTGTAAAACTTACTGATAATTGGTCAATGCGAATTTTGAGCTGAAATGTTTACTGAATTTTCTAGATATCTGGAAAAAAGTTATAAAAAAAGAACCAAGTGATTTGGATAAAATGAAAAAAAAAGAAAAATCACACAAGTTCGAAGAAAAATCAGTATCCAGAAAAAAAAAGGTGAAAGGGAAGTGTGCTTGTTGTTTTGGCTCAAAATTTATTCTATAGTTGGTGCCTATTTTATACCAATCTTAGTTCCGAAATTTCAATTGAAAATTAGTGTGAAAACAAGTGCCAAAGCTAGAGGTTTGTTGAGTCTTTTTTTAGTTTTTTTCCTGTACTCTAGAGCCATTTTAAGTTTCTCTTTGAGTCCTAGCTTGCTTCTATGTCCTTTTCATTGCTTTAATTGTTGAATAATCCTTGAAAAATTGTCTTGTTAAAACTCCATTGGTTTAACTTTCATTTCATTTTTTTGGTCTTTGGTTATTGCTTGTCTCTTTGTTTGCTTGTTTGTGAGTTGCCATATAGGGAATTGGAAAGGAGAATTGGTGCCATCCCTTGAATAATTTGAGTCAAGAAGCAAAGGGCCAACCACCTTAAGAGCTATTGGACTAAGAAGCACTCCAAATTGAGTGAATCTCCAAAGAGAGAACGACCACCAAAATTTGAGGACCTTTTTGTAATTTTGTAATTGACAATTTAGTTACTTTCATTGCTTTCAAATTTTGTAACAAAAAGGCCTTTCATTGGAAGTAAGTTGGGAGCCTCCAATAGGTCACCCTACTTCCCTTTGTGTGTAATAATTTTAGGCAATTTTCCCTTAGGATTGTGAGTGTTTTGTTGGGAACCTTAAATGTGGTCATCCAAAAACTCTTAGGATTTGCCTAGTTTACATTTCTTGCTTGCTTTCATAGCTTATTTCCTTTACCTTCCATTGTCAAATTGCCTAGATAGTTTACCTTTTACCAATTAGTTTTTTAACTTATCTTTCACACCTCTTTTTAGTGTTTATTTAGGCTATTTTCAACCATAGTTTCTTTTACCTTTTATTTTCAAACCCCCAAAAGAACCACAACTTAGGAACCAACATGAGTCATCATCCATCTAGTGTTAATGGCGAGGGTACTAGTCATAAAGACCCTTTATCTAGAATCTTAGATGTGTTAAGTTCCCTCAAGTTATGGAAACAAAAACAAGAGGGAAAAGAAAAAGGAAAAAAAAGATTGGCAGAAATAAGTCAAGATGAAAGAAAGAAAATAAGAGAGGAAGAAAGAAGAAAAATAATGAAAGAAATGAAAAGAGAAAAACATGCCTCCTATAGTAGTCATAACTCTTGCAAGAGCCTAAGTGAAGAACTTCGTGACTATTACGAAGGAAGGCATAGGTCACATCTTCGACCTCACTCCCATAGGAGAGAAAAGGAAAGAAAGCCTCAAGAGGCTAACATTAACCTCTCATACTTCCATGGGAAGGACAATGTAGAGGCTAACTTAGATTGGGAAATAAGGGTAGAGCAACAACTTAAAAAGAAGTCTACTTCAAAATCTTATGGCTCTCACTCTTATCCAAAGAAAGACCAAGTCAAGGCATCTTAGGGGCGACACCTTCTAATCCCAAAGATGATAAGGGGAAGACAATAGAAAAGCAAGCCCCTAAGGCAAGTATGCAAGAGAAGACTAGCTCTATAAAGTTCTTTAAATGTCTTGGAAGAGGACACATTACTTCTCAATGCCCCACCACAAAAACTATGATTATGAGGGGTCAAGACATTTATAGTAGCCAAGATGAGGCTACTACTTCACCTTCCTCTAGTGAAAGTGAAGAAGCAAAAAACGAAGAATCTAGTGAAGAAATCTACCCCCAAGAAGAAGGACAACCATTAGTGGTTAAAGAGAAGTGTAAGGAGGTAAGTGTCTCCTCCAGGAGGTTAGCTAAGAAGGAAACTCATTTTACAATTGTCATACCCTAATTTCGTCCGGGAACCATTGTTTGTTGGCATGCGACTTTCGCTTGACCACCTCAAAATGTTTAACACCCATCGTTATAGAATACGTAAAGTTCCGAGATGTTTTGGGAAGAAATTGGTCAAAAACACGAAAATGGGAATGTATTTAACAAAGTGGGGTGTCTGTAAATAAACTGTTACACTCTAATTTCATCCGAGCACCATTGTTGATCGCTTTGGAAGGCTTAACACTCATCGCGGTGGAATCCGTAAAGTTTCGTGAGATTTCGAAAAGAAAACAGCCAAAAACACACAAACAGGGGGTGAACTTATCAAGATAGGGATGAAAATAGCAATTCAAATCTAGGCCCTTTCGCAAAATTTTGGAAGTTGGGTTTCTTAAGGAGGAAGCAACTGCGCGGCAGGCTCCTCCACATTGTTGAAAAATGGTTTCCGGGGCTTTCGTAATGCTTCCGTAAAATTTCTGCAAACCTTGGGTAAGCATATTTCACTTAACATTGGTGAAAGGGAGGAGAAAAAAAGATGAAAATAAAATCCAAAACACTTCCATAACTTTTCCGTAAAGTATGAAAAAGGGGGTGAACTTAGTAATTGGGGTGCGCTTAGAAATGTTCCTCAAGAAGCCTCTGGACGACAAACACCTCCCTTTTTCCTATAAATAGGGAGGGGGGTTGTTTCAAAATATTCCAGGCCCCTTGGTTATGCATTTCGGCTGGTTTGGGTGAAAAAATGTGTTTCTGAAGAAAATTCAAGCCGAGGTGCTTCCGTAACACTTCATTAAGCGATTCTATGGAAATTCTTCATCGTTCTTCGTTCGTTTTCCAGTCTTCAACCGGTAAGTTCCCGAAATCGAATCTTTCAATTCATTCTATGCACCTTTAGTGGTCCCTACTTGTTTTGTGTACTTTCACTTTAATTTCGCTTACTTTCAATTTTCTTTTCTTCCGCTTTAATGAGCTTTTAACCATTTTTAAAGCCGTTTTCTCACCTAATAAATGATAAAATGAATTTCAACCGATCATTTGTGTTGTAATCTCATTTAATCACTGTTAAAACAAAAATCTAACCGATCGTTCACGTTGTAACCTCGGTTAAACCAAAAAAAGCAAAATAATAATAAAATAATCAAAATATCTTTGAATAAAATAATAAAAAAAATCAATCGGACGTTTTTTTTGAAAGTTTCCTTGAATTAATTGACTAATAACCAAAGTGAAAGGGCTAAAATCAACTCACAAATCAAGCTTTTTCCGCAAAAATCACTAAAGACCGTCTTAAGGTCCAACGCCTTAAACGGTCCTCTTTGCTTTTATCGGTTAACATGGACCGTTCAAAAGCATAAAACCAACATGTAACTTTACCGCTTTTGCAAGAACTACGTAAGTCTGATTTCCTCATCGCAATTGAGGATACGTAGGAGCCAAAGCCCCGCTTTTGTCGACCACCCCAAGAGATCGTTAATGGTCCAACGCCTTAACGTTTCTCTCCTTTCTAAAACAAAGAGATCGTTAATGGTCCAACGCCTTAACGTTTCTCTCCTTTCAAAAACCAAGAGATCGTTAATGGTCCAACGCCTTAACATTTCTCTCCTTTCAAAAACCAAGAGATCGTTAATGGTCCAACGCTTTAACGTTTCTCTCCTTTCAAAACCAAGAGATCGTTAATGGTCCAACGCCTTAACGTTTCTCTCATTTCCAAAAATCAAAAGATCGTTTAATGGTCCAACGCCTTAAACGAATTTTGTTCAGTTAAAATCGATCTTGCGGAAAAAGATCAAAACAACTTAACCAACGTTAAGTTCTAAAAGAACTATGTAGGTCTGATTTCCTCATCGCAATTGAGGATACGTAGGAGCGAGGGAAATACCCTTGTCGACCACAAAAAAATAAAAAATACAAAAAACATAAAAAGCAAAAAACACAAAAAGACATAAAAAAAAGGAAAATAAAACATTTTGAAGTCATATTTGCACACTTGATTAAAGGCTGTTGTCCCTTGTGACAGACGCGTGGGGTGCTAATACCTTCCTCGTGCGTAAAAAAAACTCCTGAACCTTTCACGATTAAAGTTCGTAGACCACACCTTTCCGGTTTTTCCGACGTTTTCCTCAAATAAACGTTGGTGGCGACTCTGCGCATTTTCCTTTCTTGGAAGACGCACCCGTGAGCCTCGCGTTGCCTTCCCGCCGAAGGGTAGGTTGTTTTTAGAGAGTTAGGCCTTCTAATCTCGTGCAATATCATGACTTCCCCTTTTGTCGATTTCCTTTTATTTCTTGTATATAACTCTTTGATGCTTTTCGTGTGTTTCTGAAATGTAAGCATGAGATAGATATTTATTCATTTGATGCACACAAACACCAACACTATTTGTACACACGGTGAGTTGAAAAGGGGTCCTATACCCGGGTCCGTGGGAACATAAGGAGTGGAGGTGAATCTGTGGTCATGCTGGGTCTCCGACTTGCTTGATAACAGTGAACCTTCATCTAGAGTTTTTCTCTTTGATAACATATTGTTGCTGGTAGTCCCTACTGCTGCAATATGTTTTTTCGAAGGGGATGATACCTCTAGAAACCATCAAGAGAGATTTGACCACCTTGGGAATTATCACTAAAAGCCTTTTAGTTCCTTCCACTTAGGTCCCTAAAATAGGGGCACGAAGTGAACACGCTGCGTGCCTTTTAAACACTGCCATGCATATAACCTAAATGTCATGTACGCCTTTGTTGTATGATTATTTGAGGATATTGCCATGCTGTGCACATCCCCGTGTTGTGCTTTTGTGCATCTGCATCATGTCATCACGCACGTGCTGTATGTTGGTCTTGTCTTTTGTCACGGTAAGCCAGAAGGCCTATATCACCCTCTTAACTGCACAAATGGGGCACTGCACCCCCAAATGTGCGAGTAAGAATAGATGATTTTTTGGGATCTCATGTCTGTAAATGCATTCATATCATGCATCGCATAAGCATCTATTCATGGCATCGTAATGGACATATCGTTCCTACATTTGTCACTTATCATTTCACGCATTTCATTTTGCATAAGTCATTTCATCCCCATGCATCTGAATCTTACATGCTTTTTGCATACCTTTTATTTTCATGTTTACTCATGCATGATCCTTGCATTTTCCTCTGCGAAACAAAAACAAAAAAAGGAAGCATGAAAGTTCATACTGCATTCTTAGTTGCATGTTGTCATACCCTAATTTCGTCCGGGGACCATCTGTTTGATGGGATGCGACCTTCGCTTGGCCACTTCGAGATACTTGACACCCATCATTAGGCAATATGTGAAGTTCTGCAACATGTCGGGAGTCGAAAGGAAGCGTTAATGCGCAATCCGTAAAGTTCTGTAACATTCCAGAAGCCAAAGAGGGAACAATTGCGTAATCCGTAAGGTTTCGTAACATTATGGAAAGAAAACAAGTATCTTTACGTAATTTGTAAAGTTCCGTAACGTTACGGAAAAAGAATCAGCAAAAAAGAGCAGAGGGGGTGTATTTAATAAATAGGGGTGTGCAAATAGCAAGCAGGCCCACTTGGGCCTTCCAGGATGTTCCAACAGAAGGGGGTGCCTTCTGGTGGAAGCAACCTAGCTCGCCTGGGCGAGCTGGGCGGCAACCACCTCCCTTTTTTCCCCTATAAATAGGGGAAGGAGGGCAGAACAAATTCGTTCAACCCTCCTGGTATCTGAGAATCACTTAAAATTTTTGAGAAAAATTGTTTCCGTGAAGAAAATCCAAGCCAAGGCGCTTCCATAACGCTTCCGAGACGTTTCTGTGGACGATTTCGTGAAGATTTTCCACCGTTCTTCATCGTTCTTTGTTCGTTCTTCGTCGTTCTTTGGTCTTCAACCGGTAAGTTCCCAAAATCGAACCTTTCAATTCATTCTATGTACCCGTAGTGGTCCCCACTTGTTTCGCGTGCTTTTATTTTTATTTCATTTACTTTCTGTACCCCCTTTTCACGTGCTTTAATCATTTATTCAAGTCATTTTCTCGCCTAATCAAAAATAAAATAAATTTCCCCCGATCATTTGAATTGTGACATCTTTTAATTTCTGTTAAAATAAAATCCGACCGATCTTTCACGCCGTAACCAAGTTTAAAACCAAAAAGAGGCAAAATAATAATATAATAATCAAAAAAATAATCGGACATTTTTTCCTTGGAATTTTCTTTCTTAATCGAATTGACTAATAACCAAAATGAAACTAAGGCTACAATCAATTCATAAATCATGCTTTTGTCATCACCTAAAAACCATTTTTAAAGGTCCAACGCCTTGAAATGGTCCTTTTCGCTTTTATTGGTTAAACGTGGATTTTTAAAAGCCTAAAATCAACAAATAGCTTTGTCACCTCTTTCAAAAAACCAAGAGATCATTAATGGTCCAATGCCTTAAATGACCTTTTATTCAATCAAAAATATATCTTGCAAAAAAGAATAAAAAACTTAACCAACGTTCAGTTCTCAAAGAACTACGTAGGTCAGATTTCCTTATCACAATTGAGGAATACGTAGGAGCAAGGGAAACACCCTTGTCGACCCCAAAAAGATAAAAAATATAAAAGGCATAAAAAGACACAAAAAGCATAAAAAAGGGAAGATAAAACAAATTGAAGTCATATTTGGACACTTGATAAAAGGCCGCCGTCCCTTGTGACGGATGCGTGGGGTGCTAATACCTTCCCCGTGCGTAAATACAACTCCCGAACCTTTCACACTTAAAGTTCGTAGACTACCCCTTTTCCGGTTTCTCCGACGTTTTCGTCGAATAAACTTTGGTGGTGACTCCGCGCGTTTTCCTTTCTTGGAAGATGCACCCATGAGCCCCACATCACCCTCCCGCCGAAGGGTAGGTTGCGACAATTGGCGACTCCACTGGGGACCTTTGTTAGAGAGTTAGGCCAATCAATCAATGTGCTTTCCTTACCATGACTTCCCTTTTGTTCTTTTTCTTTGTCTTTTTTTTATGTTCTTGTATATATAAACTCTCTTGATGCTTTTAGTGTGTTTTAAAATGTATGCATGAGGTAAACATTTATTCATTTGATGCACACAAACACCAACACTATTTGCACACACGATGAGTTGAAAAGGGGCCCTATACCCGGGTCCATGGGAACATAAGGAGTGGAGGTGAATTTGTCGTCATGCTAGGTCTCCGACTTGCTTGATTACAGTGAACCCTCATCTAGAGTTTTTCTCTTTGATAACATATTGTTGCTAGTAGTCCCTACTGCCGCAATATGTTCTTCAAAGGGGATGATACCTTTAGAGACCATCAAGAGAGATATGACCACCTTGGGAATTATCACTAAAAACCTTTTTAGCTCCCTCCCATGTAGGTCCCTAAAATAGGGGCACGAAGCAAATACACTGCGTGCATCTCTTTACACTGCCATGCATGTAGTCCTAAGTGTCATGTACCCCTTTGCTTATATTTGTATGTGGATATTGTCATACTATGTACATCTCCGTGTTGTGCCCTTCGCATATGCATCATGCACGGGTTCAGTCTTGATCCCCTCACTTTGTCAAACCGACGGAGGGTCCATGTCACCTTCTTAAATACATACGTCGGGCGCCATGCCGCCCAAACGTTGTATCTAAGAAGGGGACAATTTCCCGGGCTCCTTATTCATAAATTGCATTTGTGTCATATGCATTTCTTCATACATTCATTCCACCCATGATAGATGTCGGAGTTTTGATTCGCACTGGGTTTTGTTTCACTTTAGTAAAACATGGGGTCATGTCAAACGCCTTCGCTTAAAAAAAGGTTCTATCAAGTCAAGGTCAAGAGCCTAGGAATCACCAGTCTAAAAGAGTTAGGGCAGTTGATGGGTCAGCTCCAGCGACGAGCTTTTTGCAAAGCTTACGGTAAAATCTGGGACCTAACCATGGCAGAAGTCTCCACAGAGGCCATTGCCTCCCTCGCCCAGTATTATGATCAGCTTTTGAGATGCTTCACTTTTGGGGACTTCCAGCTATCACCCATGGTGGAAGAATTTGAAGAGATCCTAGGATGTCCTCTAGGGGGGAAGTAGACCATACCTCTTCAGAGGGTTCTATCCCTCATTAGCTAGAATTTCTAAGATAGTCCAAATCTCAGCTCAGGGTTCTATCCCTCATTAGCTAGAATTTCTAAGATAATCCATTGATCAAGAACTACGTAGGTCTGAGTTGCTCATCATAAATTGAGGATACGTAGGAGCAAAAGCCTCACTTTTTTCGACCGCCCCACCTTTTGTTGTCTTGACCCGAGAAGTCAAGTGGCAGGCAGAGATACCTAAGTGGTTATCCGTACAAAACGATTTCTGTTAATCCTAACCCGTGAAGTTAGGTGACAGGCGGAGATACCCAATTGGTTATCCGTATAAACACTCTTTCGCAATCCCTCAGACTTAGAGTCTGGTAGCATGGAGAGACTAACATCATCTTCTATGGGCAAGAAAACCAGTTGACACGTGGAGACTTACGTCGTCTTCTGCACCTTTGTCATCCTGACCCATGAAGTCACGTGACATGCGGAGATACCCAAGCGGTTATCCGTACAAATGGTTTTTGTTAATCCTGACCTGTGAAGTAAGGTGACATGTGGAGATACCCAAGTGGTTATCCTCACAAACGATTTCTGTTAATCCTATCCCGTGAAGTCAGGTGGCAGGCGGAGATACCCAAGCAGTTATCCATATAAACACTTTTTCGCTATCCATCAGACTCAGAGTCCGGTAACTTGCAGAGACTAACGTCATCTTCTGCACCCTTTGTCAATCAGGGGCAAGCAAACCCGTTGACATGCGGAGACTTATGTCGTCTTCTGCAACTTTGTCATCCTGACCCGTGAAGTCAGGTGACATGGGGAGATACCCAAGCGGTTATCCATACAAACGGTTTCTGTTAATCCTGACCCGTGAAGTAAGGTGACATGTGGAGATACCCCAGTGGTTATCTGCACAAACGATTTCTGTTAATCCTAACCCATGACTTTAGTTGGCAGGCGAAGATTCCCAAGTGGTTATCCGTATAAACACTCTTTTGCTATCCGTCAGACTTAGAGTCCGGTAGCATGTTGAGACTAACGTCGTCTTCTGCACCCATTGTCCATATCAGGGGCAAGCAAACAATTTGACACGCGAAGACTTATGTCATCTTCTGCACCTTTGTCATCCTGACCCGTGAAGTCAGGTGACATGCGAAGATACCAAAGCGGTTATATGTACAAACGGTTTTTGTTAATCCTGACCCGTGAAGTAAGGTGACATGTGGAGATACCCAAGTGGTTATCCGCACAAACGATTTCTGTTAATCCTAACCCGTGAAGTTAGGTGGCAGGACAAAAAACCCAAGTGGTTATCGGTATAAACACTCTTTCGTTATCTTCTAGACTCAGAGTCTGATTGCGTGCAGAGACTAACGTCCTCTTCTGCACCCTTTGTCAATCAGGGGCAAGCAAACCCATTGACACGCTGAGACTTATGTCGTCTTCTGCACCTTTGTCATCCTGACCCGTGAAGTCAGGTGACATGCGGAGATACCCAAGCGGTTATCCATACAAACGGTTTCTGTTAATCCTGACCCGTGAAGTAAGGTGACATGTGGAGATACCCAAGTGGTTATCCGCATAAACGATTTCTGTTAATCCTTACCCATGACGTTAGGTGGCAGGTGAAGATTCCCAAGTGGTTATCCGTATAAACACTCATTCGCTATCCGTCAGACTAAGAGTCCGGTAGCATGTTGAGACTAACGTCGTCTTCTGCACCCATTGTGCATATCAGGGGCAAGCAAACCATTTGACACGCGGAGACTTATCTCATCTTCTGCACCTTTGTCATCCTGACCCGTGAAGTCAGGTGACATGCGGAGATACCCAAGCAGTTATCTGTACAAACGGTTTTTCTTAATCCTGACCCGTGAAGTAAGGTGACATGTAGAGATACCCAAGTGGTTATCCGCACAAACGATTTCTGTTAATCCTAACCCGTGAAGTTAGGTGGCAGGCGGAGATACCCAAGTGGTTATCGGTATAAACACTCTTTTGTTATCTGCCAGACACAGAGTCTGATTGCATGCAGAGACTAACGTCGTCTTCTGCACCCTTTGTCAATCAGGGGCAAGCAAACCCGTTGACACGCGGAGACTTCTGTCGTCTTCTGCAACTTTGTCATCCTGACCCGTGAAGTCAGGTGACATGGGGAGATACCCAAGCGGTTATCCATACAAACGGTTTTTGTTAATCCTGACCCGTGAAGTAAGGTGACATGTGGAGATACCCAAGTGGTTATCCGCACAAACGATTTCTCTTAATCCTAACCCATGACTTTAGTTGGCAGGCGAAGATTCCCAAGTGGTTATCCGTATAAACACTCTTTTGCTATACGTCAGACTCAGAGTCCGGTAGCATGTTGAGACTAACGTCGTCTTCTGCACCCTTTGTCCATATCAGGGGCAAGCAAACCCGTTGACACGCGGAGACTTATGTCATCTTCTGCACCTTTGTCATCCTGACCCGTGAAGTCAGGTGACATGCGGAGATAGCCAAGCGGTTATATGTACAAATGGTTTTTGTTAATCCTGACCCGTGAAGTAAGGTGACATGTGGAGATACCCAAGTGGTTATCCGCACAAATGATTTCTGTTAATCCTAACCCGTGAAGTTAGGTGGCAGGCAGAGATACCCAAGTGGTTATCGGTATAAACACTCTTTCGTTATCTGCCAGACTCAAAGTCTGATTGCATGCAGAGACTAACGTCATCTTCTGCACCCTTTGTCAATCAGGGGCAAGCAAACCCGTTGACACGCGGAGACTTATGTCGTCTTCTGCACCATTGTCATCCTGACCCGTGAAGTCAGGTGACATGCGGAGAAACCCAAGCGGTGATATGTACAAACGATTTTTGTTAATCCTGACCCGTTTAGTAAGGTGACATGTGGAGATACCCTATTGGTTATCTGCACAAACGATTTTTGTTAATCCTAACCCGTGAAGTTAGGTGGCAGGCAGAGATACCCAAGTGGTTATGGGTATAAACACTCTTTCGTTATCTGCCAGACTCAGAGTCGGATTACATGCAGAGACTAATGTCGTCTTCTGCACCCTTTGTCAATCAGGAGCAAGCAAACCCGTTGACACGCGGAGACTTATCTCGTCTTCTGCACCTTTGTCATCCTGACCCATGAAGTCAGGTGACATGCGGAGATACCCAAGCGGTTATCCACACAAACGGTTTCTGTTAATCCTTACCCGTGAAGTCAGGTGACATGCGGAGATACCCAAGCGGTTATCCATACAAACGGTTTCTGTTAATCCTGACCTGTGAAGTAAGGTGACATGTGGAGATACCCAAGTGGTTATCCGCACAAACGATTTCTGCTAATCCTAACCCATGACTTTAGTTGGCAGGCGAAGATTCCCAAGTGGTTATTCGTATAAACACTCTTTTGCTATCCGTCAGACTCAGAGTCCGGTAGCATGTTCAGACTAACCTCGTCTTCTGCACCCTTTGTCCATATCAGGGGCAAGCAAACCCGTTGACACGCGACGACTTATCTCATCTTCTGAACCTTTGTCATCCTGACCCGTGAAGTAAGGTGACATGCGGAGATACCCAAGCGGTTATATGTACAAACGGTTTTTGTTAATCCTGACCCGTGAAGTAAGGTGACAAGTGGAGATACCCAAGTGGTAATCCATACAAACGATTTCTGTAAATCCTAACCCGTGAGGTTAGGTGGCAGGCAGAGATACCCAAGTGGTTATCGGTATGAACACTCTTTCGTTATCTGCCAGACTCAGAGTCTGATTGCATGCAGAGACTAACGTCGTCTTCTGCACCTCTTATCAATCAGGGGCAAGTAAACCAATTGAGACACGTAGACTTATGTCGTCTTCTGCACCTTCGTCATCCTGACCCGTGAAGTCAGGTGACATGCGGAGATACCCAAGCGGTTATCTGTACAAACGGTTTTTCTTAATCCTTACCCGTGAAGTAAGGTGACATGTGGAGATACCCAAGTGGTTATCCGCACAAACGATTTCTGTTAATCCTAACCCATGACTTTAGTTGGCAGGCGAAGATTCCCAAGTGGATATCCGTATAAACACTCTTTTGCTATCCGTCAGACTCAGAGTCCGGTAGCATGTTGAGACTAACGTCGTCTTCTGCACCCTTTGTCCATATCAGGGACAAGCAAACCCGTTGACACGCGGAGATATATGTCATCTTCGGCACCATTGTCATCCTGACCCGTGAAGTCAGGTGACATGCGGAGATACCCAAGCGGTTATATGTACAAACGGTTTTTGTTAATCCTGACCCGTGAAGTAAGGTGACATGTGGAGATACCCAAGTGGTTATCCGCACAAACGATTCCTGTTAATCCTAACCCGTGAAGTTAGGTGGCAGGCAGAGATACCTAAGTGGTTATCGGTATAAACACTCTTTCGTTATCTGCCAGACTCAAAGTCTGATTGCATGCAGAGACTAACGTCGTCTTCTGCAACCTTTGTCAATCAGGGGCAAGCAAACCCGTTGACACGCGGAGACTTATGTCATCTTCTACACCTTTGTCATCCTTACCCGTGAAGTCAGGTGACATGCGGAGATACCCAAGCGGTTATCCATACAAACGGTTTCTGTTAATCCTGACCCGTGAAGTAAGGTGACATGTGGAGATACCCAAGTGGTTATCCGCAGAAACAATTTCTGTTAATCCTAACCCATGACTTTAGTTGGCAGGCGAAGATTCCCAAGTGGTTATCCGCATAAACACTCTTTTGCTATCCGTCAGACTCAGAGTCCGGTAGCATGTTGAGACTAACGTCATCTTCTACACCCTTTGTCCATATCAGTGGCAAGCAAACCCGTTGACACGCGAAGACTTATGTCGTCTTCTGCACCTTTGTCATCCTGACCCGTGAAGTCAGGTGACATGCGGAGATACCCAAGTGGTTATATGTATAAAAGGTTTTTGTTAATCCTGACCCGTGAAGTAAGGTGACATGTGGAGATACCCAAGTGGTTATCCGCACAAACGATTTCTGTTAATCCTAACCCGTGAAGTTAGATGGCAGGCGGAGATACCCAAGTGGTTATCGGTATAAACACTCTTTCGTTATCTGCCAGACTCAGAGTCTGATTGCATGCAGAGACTAACATCATCTTCTGCACCCTTTGTCAATCAGGGGCAAGCAAACCCGTTGACACACGGAGACTTATGTCGTCTTCTACACCTTTGTCATCCTGACCCGTGACGTTAGGTGACATGCGGAGATACCCAAGTGGTTATCTGTACAAACAATTTCTGTTAATCCTGACCCGTGAAGTAAGGTGACATGTGGAGATACCCAAGTGGTAATCCATACAAATGATTTCTGTAAATCCTAACTCGTGAGGTTAGGTGGCAGGCAGGGATACCCAAGTGGTTATCGGTATAAACACTCTTTCGTTATCTGCCAGACTCAGAGGCTGATTGCATGCAGAGACTAACGTCGTCTTCTGCACCCTTTGTCAATCAGGGGCAAGCAAACCAGTTGAGACACGTAGACTTATGTCGTCTTCTGCACCTTTGTCATCCTGACCCGTGAAGTCAGGTGACATGCGGAGATACCCAAGTGGTTATCCGTACAAACGGTTTTTCTTAATCCTTACCCGTGAAGTAAGGTGACATGTGGAGATACCGAAGTGGTTATCCGCACAAACGATTTCTGTTAATCCTAACCCATGACTTTAGTTGGCAGGCGAAGATTCCCAAGTGGATATCCGTATAAACACTCTTTTGCTATCCGTCAGACTCAGAGTCCGGTAGCATGTTGAGACTAACGTCGTCTTCTGCACCCTTTGTCCATATCAGGGGCAAGCAAACCCGTTGACACGCGGAGACTTATGTCATCTTTTGCACCTTTGTCATCCTGACCCGTGAAGTCAGTGACATGCAGAGATACCCAAGCGGTTATCCATACAAACGGTTTCTTTTAATCCTGACCCGTGAAGTAAGGTGACATGCGGAGATACCCAAGCGGTTATCCATACAAACGGTTTCTGTTAATCCTGACCCGTGAAGTAAGGTGACATGTGGAGATACCCAAGTGGTTATCCGCACAAACGATTTCTGTTAATCCTAACCCATGACTTTAGTTGGCAGGCGAAGATTCCCAAGTGGTTATTCGTATAAACAATCTTTTGCTATCCGTTAGACTCAGAGTCCGGTTGCATGTTGAGACTAACGTCGTCTTCTGCACCCTTTGTCCATATCAAGGGCAAGCAAACCCGTTGACACGCGGCGACTTATGTCATCTTCTGCACCTTTGTCATCCTGACCCGTGAAGTCAGGTGACATGCGGAGATACCCAAGCGGTTATATGTACAAACGGTTTTTGTTAATCCTGACCCGTGAAGTAAGGTGACATGTGGAGATACCCAAGTGGTTATCCGCACAAACGATTTCTGTTAATCCTAACCCGTGAAGTTAGGTGGCAGGCAGAGATACCCAAGTGGTTATGGGTATAAACACTCTTTCGTTATCTGCCAGACTCAGAGTCTGATTGCATGTAGAGACTAACGTCGTCTTCTGCACCCTTTGTCAATCAGGGGCAAGCAAACCCGTTGACACGCGGAGACTTATGTCGTCTTCTGCACCTTTGTCATCCTGACCCGTGAAGTCAGGTGACATGTGGAGATACCCAAGCGGTTATCCATACAAACGGTTTCTAATAATCCTGACCCGTGAAGTAAGGTGACATGTGGAGATACCCAAGTGGTTATTCGCACAAACGATTTCTGTTAATCCTAACCCGTGAAGTTAGGTGGCAGGCGGAGATACCCAAGTGGTTATCGGTAT